>NW_028259138.1:14895000-14993322 GCF_977971745.1 Zootermopsis nevadensis
AGGTTAGGTTAGGTTATTTTTTTAAATTTTCAATTTTTCGAAAATTTTCGAAAAATCGAAAAACGTGGGAAATCGTCCAAAAAGCGCACAAAACCAAAAATTTTTGAAAAATTCTGAATTCAAATTTTTTTTCGAAAATTTCGAAAATATTTAGTTTTCTTCGCGTTTCATGCCATTTACAGCCACTTTTAATTTTTTGAAAATTTCGAAAATTTTTGAAAATTTTAATTTTTTCGAAAATTTTCGAAAAATCGAAAAACTTGGGAAATCGTCCATAAAGCGCAGAAAACCAAAAAATTTTCAAAAATTCTGAATTCAAATTTTTTTTCGAAAATTTCGAAAATCTTTAGTTTTCTTCGCGTTTCATGCAATTTACAGCAACTTTTAATTTTTTGAAACTTTTTGAAAATTTTCGGAAATTTCGAAAAATGGGAAATCGTCGAAAATGGTAGGTTAGGTTAGGTTAGGTTAGGTTAGGTTAGGTTAGGTTAGGTTAGGTTAGGTTAGGTTAGGTTAGGTTAGGTTAGGTTAGGTTAGGTTAGGTTAGGTTAGGTTATTTTTTTAAATTTTCAATTTTTCGAAAATTGTCGAAAAATCGAAAAACGTGGGAAATCGTCCAAAAAGCGCACAAAACCAAAAATTTTTGAAAAATTCTGAATTCAAAATTTTTTTCGAAAATTTCGAAAATATTTAGTTTTCTTCGCGTTTCATGCCATTTACAGCCACTTTTAATTTTTTGAAAATTTCGAAAATTTTTGAAAATTTTAATTTTTTCGAAAAT
This sequence comes from Zootermopsis nevadensis, assembly GCF_977971745.1. NCBI lineage: Eukaryota > Metazoa > Arthropoda > Insecta > Blattodea > Termopsidae > Zootermopsis > Zootermopsis nevadensis. The sequence goes on from NW_028259138.1 coordinate 14,895,782, forward strand.
TTTCGAAAAATCGAAAAACTTGGGAAATCGTCCATAAAGCGCAGAAAACCAAAAAATTTTCAAAAATTCTGAATTCAAATTTTTTTTCGAAAATTTCGAAAATCTTTAGTTTTCTTCGCGTTTCATGCAATTTACAGCAACTTTTAATTTTTTGAAACTTTTTGAAAATTTTCGGAAATTTCGAAAAAAGGGAAATCGTCGAAAATGGTAGGTTAGGTTAGGTTAGGTTAGGTTAGGTTAGGTTAGGTTAGGTTAGGTTAGGTTAGGTTAGGTTAGGTTAGGTTAGGTTAGGTTAGGTTAGGTTAGGTTAGGTTAGGTTAGGTTAAATTAGGTTAGGTTAGGTTAGGTTAGGTTAGGTATGGTTAGGTTAGGTTAGGTTAGGTTAGGTTAGGTTAGGTTAGGTTAGGTTAGGTTAGGTTAGGTTAGGTTAGGTTAGGTTAGGTTAGGTTATTTTTTTAAATTTTCAATTTTTCGAAAATTTTCGAAAAATCGAAAAACGTGGGAAATTGTCCAAAAAGCGCACAAAACCAAAAATTTTTGAAAAATTCTGAATTCAAAATTTTTTTCGAAAATTTCGAAAATATTTAGTTTTCTTCGCGTTTCATGCCATTTACAGAAACTTTTAATTTTTTGAAAATTTCGAAAATTTTTGAAAATTTTAATTTTTTCGAAAATTTTCGAAAAATCGAAAAACTTGGGAAATCGTCCATAAAGCGCAGAAAACCAAAAAATTTTCAAAAATTCTGAATTCAAATTTTTTTTCGAAAATTTCGAAAATATTTAGTTTTCTTCGCGTTTCATGCCATTTACAGAAACTTTTAATTTTTTGAAAATTTCGAAAATTTTTGAAAATTTTAATTTTTTCGAAAATTTTCGAAAAATCGAAAAACTTGGGAAATCGTCCATAAAGCGCAGAAAACCAAAAAATTTTCAAAAATTCTGAATTCAAATTTTTTTTCGAAAATTTCGAAAATCTTTAGTTTTCTTCGCGTTTCATGCAATTTACAGCAACTTTTAATTTTTTGAAACTTTTTGAAAATTTTCGGAAATTTCGAAAAAAGGGAAATCGTCGAAAATGGTAGGTTAGGTTAGGTTAGGTTAGGTTAGGTTAGGTTAGGTTAGGTTAGGTTAGGTTAGGTTAGGTTAGGTTAGGTTAGGTTAGGTTAGGTTAGGTTAGGTTAGGTTAGGTTAGGTTAAATTAGGTTAGGTTAGGTTAGGTTAGGTTAGGTATGGTTAGGTTAGGTTAGGTTAGGTTAGGTTAGGTTAGGTTAGGTTAGGTTAGGTTAGGTTAGGTTAGGTTAGGTTAGGTTAGGTTAGGTTATTTTTTTAAATTTTCAATTTTTCGAAAATTTTCGAAAAATCGAAAAACGTGGGAAATTGTCCAAAAAGCGCACAAAACCAAAAATTTTTGAAAAATTCTGAATTCAAAATTTTTTTCGAAAATTTCGAAAATATTTAGTTTTCTTCGCGTTTCATGCCATTTACAGAAACTTTTAATTTTTTGAAAATTTCGAAAATTTTTGAAAATTTTAATTTTTTCGAAAATTTTCGAAAAATCGAAAAACTTGGGAAATCGTCCATAAAGCGCAGAAAACCAAAAAATTTTCAAAAATTCTGAATTCAAATTTTTTTTCGAAAATTTCGAAAATATTTAGTTTTCTTCGCGTTTCATGCCATTTACAGAAACTTTTAATTTTTTGAAAATTTCGAAAATTTTTGAAAATTTTAATTTTTTCGAAAATTTTCGAAAAATCGAAAAACTTGGGAAATCGTCCATAAAGCGCAGAAAACCAAAAAATTTTCAAAAATTCTGAATTCAAATTTTTTTTCGAAAATTTCGAAAATCTTTAGTTTTCTTCGCGTTTCATGCAATTTACAGCAACTTTTAATTTTTTGAAACTTTTTGAAAATTTTCGGAAATTTCGAAAAAAGGGAAATCGTCGAAAATGGTAGGTTAGGTTAGGTTAGGTTAGGTTAGGTTAGGTTAGGTTAGGTTAGGTTAGGTTAGGTTAGGTTAGGTTAGGTTAGGTTATGTTAGGTTAGGTTAGGTTAGGTTAGGTTAGGTTAGGTTAGGTTTGGTTAGGTTAGGTTAAGTTAGGTTAGGTTAGGTTAGGTTAGGTTACGTTAGGTTAGGTTAGGTTAGGTTAGGTTAGGTTATTTTTTTAAATTTTCAATTTTTCGAAAATTTTCGAAAAATCGAAAAACGTGGGAAATCGTCCAAAAAGCGCACAAAACCAAAAATTTTTGAAAAATTCTGAATTCAAAATTTTTTTCGAAAATTTCGAAAATATTTAGTTTTCTTCGCGTTTCATGCCATTTACAGCCACTTTTAATTTTTTGAAAATTTCGAAAAATTTTGAAAATTTTAATTTTTTCGAAAATTTTCGAAAAATCGAAAAACGTGGGAAATCGTCCATAAAGCGCAGAAAACCAAAAAATTTTCAAAAATTCTGAATTCAAATTTTTTTTCGAAAATTTCGAAAATCTTTAGTTTTCTTCGCGTTTCATGCCATATACAGCAACTTTTAATTTTTTGAAAATTTTTGAAAATTTCAATTTTTTCGGAAATTTTCGGAAATTTCGAAAAACGGGAAATCGTCGAATAAGCTAGGTTAGGTTAGGTTAATTTAGGTTAGGTAAGGTTAGGTTAGGTTAGGTTAGGTTACGTTAGGTTAGGTTAGGTTAGGTTAGGTTACGTTACGTTAGGTTAGGTTAGGTTAGTTTAGGTTAGGTTAGGTTACGTTAGGTTACGTTAGGTTAGGTTAGGTTAGGTTAGGTTACGTTAGGTTAGGTTAGGTTAGGTTAGGTTAGGTTATTTTTTTAAATTTTCAATTTTTAGAAAATTTTCGAAAAATCGAAAAACGTGCGAAATCGTCCAAAAAGCGCACAAAGCAAAAAAATTTTGAAAAATTCTGAATTCAAATTTTTTTCGAAAATTTCGAAAATATTTAGTTTTCTTCGCGTTTCATGCCATTTGCAGCCACTTTTTTAAATTTTTTGAAAATTTCGAAAAAAATTTAAAATTTCAATTTTTTCGAAAATTTTCAAAAAATCGAAAATGTGGGAAATCGTCCAAAAAGCGCACAAAACCAAAAAATTTTCAAAAATTCTGAATTCAAATTTTTTTTCGAAAATTTCGAAAATCTTTAGTTGGGTGTCTTATAGATGCTCGTGAAGTACAACCTGGTGGCATAGGGGCTGTGTAGTGGCGACATATGCAATAATCGTTTATAGTGCTTCTTTCATTGAGCTGTAGTTTACGAAATCCCACCTGTTTTCATAATTGATGGAAGATATTTAGATTATGGAAATGTTTATTAGTTGGTGTCTTATAGGTGATGTTGGTCGGACTTTTCAAATGACTCAGGTCGCGAGACGTTTTCGCCCTTCTGCAAAATTACTTGTGAGAAATTATCGCGCAGGGAGAATGTCGGTGCTGAATTTGCGTGATGTCTTGAGTGCCAACATGAAATGTGAGGAGGATAAGTTCGTGTTGGAAACGACATGGACGATTTCACTGGGTGATTTATAGGTAGACGTGCAGGTATTCAAGAGTTGTGTCTGGTATCAATCTGAGCAGGGTGTCGAAGGTTGCTCTGTGCAGTAACATAACGGCGACCGACAGGTTATGTGACAAATGTGCCCTAGGATGTAGGCGATGTAGATGCAAATTGTGGGCTACTTGTTTCATAGTGCTTCGTGCGAAGTTGATTGAGCTGTAGTTTATTGGGTGTGGTTGGATTCATAAATTATTTTATGATTTTTGAGGTTATGGAAGTGATTGGTAGTTGGTTTCTTATAGGCGAAGTTGGTAGCTCGTTTCGCCTTAATTTTTTTCTTTACTTCCTCTCGTTTTTAAAGGAGAAGATGTGTCACTAATGGTAGTCACGGAATAAAGTTTGAGGTCTTCATAATTTTACAGTCTTTGGAGTGGTATTTCAGTCAGCATTTGGTTCGGCAGTGCCGTGTAGTGTTCGCGGACGTTCATGTACCTCAGGTGTATTGTCGGTAGATGACAGGACAGTTCGTCAGGGTGCGCACATATTGATCATTGAATATCCCTCATGCTCCGCCGGTGGCGGAATGTGTTCTCTGTTTTTCAGACGTTGCCGTCCCTGCGTGCGAGAAAATGGCGCAGCTCCTCTGCTGTTATTGTTTACTTCGGACGGCGTGATGGTAGGATGCATGCCCAGTCGAGTGCAGCTTTACTCTCTTATATTTCCAATGCTTGCAAGTTTATTTTAACTGATGTTTGTCATCTTTCTCCTGTGTGAAGTACGTAAAGTGGGAAATATTTTGGTTGCACGAAAGGCCGGATTAGTTGCCAGTAGGTTATTAATGTGGTGTAGAGTGCCTTCGTAGTAAGAATTAATACTGGTCTCTCAATGCGGATGTTTATTTCTGTACATGGTTTTGTTTCAGGTAGGCGTGAATGCAAGCATATGGGATACTTCAGCCGTTATGCAGTTTCGAGTCCATCATTACTACGGAGGTAGCAAGACTTTGCTCCGGTAGCTGACATGACCATTGTGCATGATGGACACAATTCATCAGTCGATGCGATTGGGATGACCCACAGACTCGTGGTGGCAGCCTCTGTTTTTGTGACTTGCATGTGGAAATTCAGTAGCTGTTGATTTAAATTTGTGCAAGAGCTTATCGCAGTGAAGAAGCTAGAAGTAAGCAGCTAGGGTTACAGGTTGTAATGTTGGTTATGTGGCCACCACACCACACCACACCACAGTTGCCCACTTTTGATTCCTAGTGACCAAGTATGGGGTGTTCGTAGCATGCCTCACAATGCCACAAGGAAGACCTCAGGCCCTCGTGCGATTATATACCTTGCTTTCCGAGGAGGTGTACTGTTATAGATTTAGTGGGAGTGCCTAGTCTGTCTCAAAGAGGAGTTTGAGATCAGGGCATGTGCTGAGTAGCAACTTTCATGTGAACTGTAGCTGTAGTGTGTGTTTACTGGCATCAACGAAGACATGGAGGACCAATTTGTCTGAATATCAGTGTTTCAGAAGATCAGTTGTGTGCGTGATGGGGAAGCAGCTTTTTTGGAGTTGGAGATGTGAAGAACGAAACAGAAGGAAGCACCTGGAGTGTTTGTTACTTGGATAAGGAATTGCATTATTCAGGTATGTTAGAGAGTAGAGTTTGTTTGCATTCCATAGATCCTTCTTAGGAGTAATCCAAAGGCTGCAGTACAAGTCATTTCATACAATAAACATAAACTTCAGGACTTCATTCAATATACGTAAACCTCGGTACTTTTGACACAATTACAAGAACGTGTTTCACATATGAATGTACATAACCTTCAGATTTTGCAATTCAAGTATGAAAGCTAATTTCAGTGCAGGCTTGAATACATTTATATCACAATTTAGAGTTTTAATTGTTGGTTGGTGATTATTAAATAACTTGACACGTGTAAAGTACACTCCTCTTTGACATTTAGCAGGGTTTACATCTTGTAATTAAATTATGTACATCTGTATTTCTTTTAAAATTATCCAACTTTTCCACCACAAATGATAGCAAGCAGAGTATAAATTCACTTGCAAGTGGAAGTATATTAAATTTACGAAATAATTCTCTACAAGGTAAGCTGCTTTTGACACCTGCCATTGTTGTGATTATTTTCTTTTGCATGTAAAAAGCCTTATTACTGTCTGTTGAATTCCCCCAAAATATTAATCCATAAGACACCACAGAGTGGAAATAAGCAAAGTAAACTAGCTTTATAGTATCTATTGTCATGGGTGGTATGACTGTTCTGATGGCAAGGCACGCAGAGCTTAATTAGGGAATAATATACTCAGTGTGCTTCTTCCAATCTGAGGTGTTGTCAACTTGTAAGCCAAGGAAATTGTTTGTTTCAACTTCCGCGATTAATTTCTCATCACCGTAACCTCTCCTTTTGCCTCTGTACGTAGGTACATGCACATTCACAACATTCCCTAGGGTGGAATGCTCACCTCGGGAGCTTACAGAGTTGTTCACGCCGACATTGTCGGTGCCCCGGCATATTCCTGCAGGCAGTCCACATCCCTTCTGTACTCACGTTTTCGGGCATATGTATTGTGCAGTGTTGATGGATGTCGTTCCGTGCGCCGTGATGTCCGCTCGCTTGCTCTGTGTTGGGGTACTGAAGTATGTATTTTCATTAATGTTCTAGGACACCGGCCATGCCGTCATCATGAAGTTACCTCCTTCAGTTCCCTCTGGGTGTTCTGTTTGACAAGGCTGGGGTGAAGAACCAGAACGATATTGGCCGCAGTTAGATGACCTGTTACTGGCGAGTAAAACCTCTGTGTTGTGCGCCAGACACAAGATAGGGCGTTGGACCAACATTTCTCAAAGAGAGAGCATATTAATTGGCTCACAAAGTGCAGCTTATGTATAGAGCTACAATAACTTGATGTGAGTGAGTGTGTGTGTGTGTGTGTCTGTCTGTCTGTTCATAAGAGGCACCAGTACAAGAAGTAGGACACTGTCTTCTGACTTCATATCACAAAGAATATTAACTGGATGAATATTCGGAATATGTACCAAGTTGGAAGAGGAATACTTTTTCTGCCAAGCAACGGTAATGCTCTGACAGAGGCTGACTGCATGTTGGATGTTTGTTCTTACGTGTCTAATCCCCTGTATGTCTATGAACGGCATTCCCCCCCGCCCCCATTTCAGATTAAGTATTTGAATAAGCAGGAGGCACCCATTAGATAAAATAAGTTGGCATGAGATTGTTCCATTTCGGACGACTTTGCCTCCAATGTCTGTGAAAGTGGCCCCTTGAGATTCTAGATTTCTTGTGTATCTTACACCTTTCCTGGTATATTGCAGGAGGAGTGCACCAACACTAGACAGACTGACATCCGAGAGAAGACCGCTTGTGTTCCCGATGGTTGGCCGTCCTGTTGCTGAGTGCGTACATGGAGAAGAGGACTGAATGCAGCATGTAAATTTTGTGTGCCTCTGGAGAGGTGGTGCAGTTTTCTGTTATTTAACCCATTGACAGGGGCTTGCTCTGTTGTGGTAATTGTGTTGCAAGTGTGATAGCAACTTAGATATGAATCATGTGAACGTGTAAGGTGTGGATGTCTAGTTATGTGTGTGGGGTGTTCTACGGAGTGTAGTAAAATAGTAGAAATGTCGGCCGCAATCACATTGCGTTGATAAGAGTCTGCTTCATAGTGTGGTGGCCAACACATCTCGGAATGAGAGAGAGTTTGTCATGTGTGACAGGCTGTAAGTTGCAGGTGCTCTTGGCTTTGGCCGCAGCTTGTCACCAAAGATGTGATTCCTCTTCCTGGAAAGAATATGTTATTTCGTTTTATCTGCTTCATCCCATTTCACATTCTCAGTTCAAGCTAATGCCACAGGAAGATCTTCAAAACGTCAGTCATTGTGAATCTGTTCGGAAGCAGATGGGGGGGGCTCTGCAGTTTCACTCGTTTAGGAAGTGCGGTGATGAAGATCTCTGGCATAGCTATACCGGACAGTCTTGATAATAGTGGGTGTCCGTTCTCTGACCCAGGAGGGCTTTAAAAGTGTGCTGACCACGCATTACTTAGTTTGTATTTTCTTCATGTAAATCTGTAAAGAGATGTCAAAGCGGGAGGTAACGGGAATACTTAGTGATCATCACCGAGAGGGAGTTTCCAAACAGTCGTTAACGGGAGATGCGCAATAGCAGTTGTCCTATGATCGAAAAGTGTGACTTGCCAGTGATGAGATTGCTTTTTGTAAGTCAGGTAAGTGCAATGAGTTTTATGGATTCTGTGTGATTTTCTGCAAGTGGTTTTCAGCGAATATTGCCGGCATTAATTTTGTTGGTAGTGTATTAAGTGTTGATTGCTGCATGTGCCAAAATGAAGTCTGACGAAGGGAAGTTGGTGTTGTTGAAGTACGGTCACCAGTGGGCTGGGTCGTTGGGTGTGTTATAGATGCTCGTGAAGTACAACCTGGTGGCAGAGGGGCTGTGTAGTGGCGACATATGCAATAATCGTTTATAGTGCTTCGTTCATTGAGCTGTAGTTTACGAAATCCCACAATTACTTGTGAGAAATTATCGCGCAGGGAGAATGTCGGTGCTGAATTTGCGTGATGTCTTGAGTGCCAACATGAAATGTGAGGAGGATAAGTTCGTGTTGGAAAGGACGTGGACGATTTCACTGGGTGATTTATAGGTAGACGTGCATGTATTCAAGATTTGTGTCTGGTATCAATCTGAGCAGGGTGTCGAAGGTTGCTCTGTGCAGTAACATTCCGGCGACCGAGAGGTTATGTGACAAATGTGCCCTAGGATGTAGGCGATGTAGATGCAAATTGTGGGCTACTTGTTTCATAGTGCTTCGTGCTAAGTTGATTGAGCTGTAGTTTATTGGGTGTGGTTGGATACATAAATTATATTATGATTTTTGAGGTTATGGAAGTGATTGGTAGTTGGTTTCTTATAGTTGGTAGCTCGTTTCGCCTTTTTTTTTTCTTTACTTCCTGTCGTTTTTAAGGGAGAAGATGTGTCACTAATGGTAGTCACGGAATAAAGTTTGAGGTCTTCATAATTTTACAGTCTTTCGAGTGGTATTTCAGTCAGCATTTGGTTCGGCAGTGCCGTGTAGTGTTCGTGGACGGGCATGTACCTCAGGTGTATTGTCGGTAGATGACAGGACAGTTCGTCAGGGTGCGCACATATTGATCATTGAATATGCCTCATGCACCGCCGGTGACGGGATGTGTTCGCTGTTTTTCAGACGTTGCCGTCCCTGCGTGCGAGAAAATGGCGCAGCTCCTCTGCTGTTATTGTTTACTTCGGACGGCGTGATGGTAGGATGCATGGCCAGTCGAGTGCAGCTTTACTCTCATATATTGCCAGGGCTTGTAAGTTTATTTGAACTGATGTTTGTCATCTTTCTCCTGTGTGAAGTACGTAAAGTGGGAAATATTTTGGTTGCACGAAAGGCCGGATTAGTTGCCAGTAGGTTATTAATGTGGTGTAGAGTGCCTTCGTAGTAAGAATTAATACTGGTCTCTCAATGCGGATGTTTATTTCTGTACATGGTTTTGTTTCAGGTAGGCGTGAATGCAAGCATATGGGATACTTCAGCCGTTATGCAGTTTCGAGTCCATCATTACTACGGAGGTAGCAAGACTTTGCTCCGGTAGCTGACATGACCATTGTGCGTGATGGACACAATTCATCAGTCGATGCGGTTGGGATGACCCACAGACTCGTGGTGGCAGCCTCTGTTTTTGTGACTTGCATGTGGAAATTCAGTAGCTGTTGATTTAAATTTGTGCAAGAGCTTATCGCAGTGAAGAAGCTAGAAGTAAGCAGCTAGGGTTACAGGTTGTAATGTTGGTTACGTGGCCACTGCACCACAGTTGCCCACTTTTGATTCCTAGTGACCAAGTATGGGGTGTTCGTATGATGCCTCACAATGCCACAAGGAAGACCTCAGGCCCTCGTGCGATTACCTTGCTTTCCGAGGAGGTGTACTGTTATAGATTTAGTGGGAGTGCCTAGTCTGTCTCAAAGAGGAGTTTGAGATCAGGGGATGTGCTGAGTAGCAACTTTCATGTGAACTGTAGCTGTAGTGTGTGTGGACTGGTTTCAACGAAGACATGGCAGACCAATTTGTCTGAATATCAGCGTTTGAGAAGATCAGTTGTGTGCGTGATGGGGAAGCAGCTTATTTGGAGTTGGAGTTGTGAAGAACCAGACAGAACGAAGCACCTGGAGTGTTTGTGACTTGGATAAGGAATTGCATTATTCAGGTATGTTAGAGAGTAGAGTTTCTTTGCATTCCATAGATCCTTCTTAGGACTAAACCATGGGATGCAGAGCAAGTCATTTCATACAGTAAACATAAACTTCAGGACTTCATTCAATATACTTTTGACACAATTACAAGAACGTGTTTCACATATGAATGTACATAACCTTCAGATTTTGCAATTCAAGTATGAAAGCTAATTTCAGTGCAGGCTTGAATACATTTATATCACAATTTAGAGTTTTAATTGTTGGTTGGTGATTATTAAATAACTTGACACGTGTAAAGTACACTCCTCTTTGACATTTAGCAGGGTTTACATCTTGTAATTAAATTATGTACATCTGTATTTCTTTTAAAATTATCCAACTTTTCCACCACAAATGATAGCAAGCAGAGTATAAATTCACTTGCAAGTGGAAGTATATTAAATTTACGAAATTATTCTCTATAAGGTAAGCAGCTTTTGACACCTGCCATTGTTGTGATTATTTTCTTTTGCATGTAAAAAGCCTTATTAGTGTGTGTGATAAGGAATTGCATTATTGAGGTATGTTAGAGAGTAGAGTTTCTTTGCATTCCATAGATCCTTCTTAGGAGTAATCCAAAGGATGCAGTACAAGTCATTTCATACAATAAACATAAACTTCAGGACTTCATTCAATATATGTAAACCTCAGTACTTTTGACACAATGCAAGGACGTGTTTCACATGTGAATGTACATAACCTTCAGATTCTGCAATACAGGTATTAAAAAAAATTACAAATTAATATACATAAACCTCAGAATTTTAAATAGAAATGCAAAACCACTTTAAATATAGATTATAGATATACATAAAACTGAAGAAATTTCAGCAGAGGTGAAATAAACTGCAGAATGGAAAGTGTGAGTGATGAGGTGACCTCTCAATGCACGCTTGAACACCTTTAAATCATTTAGAGTTTAAATTGTTGGTGGAAGATTATTAAATAACTTGGTACGCGTATAGTACGTTCCTTTTTGACGTTTATTAGGGTTAGCATAGACTATACAAAAATTATATGCTTGTAGTTAATTTTTATTTCAATGTTGTTGAGATTTGTCAAACTTGTTTCCACTTGCAAAATAAAAGTCTAGGTGTCCATGAAACCCAAAGTTTCTGGAAATAAATATGACATGCGCCCTGATGTGGAGAAAAGGTGTTTAGAGTATTACAGTAAGTGCAGTACGTGAAAGTATTATAACAATGCCGCATGGAAGTTACTGTAACTAAAACATTTGACTTCCCTTACTCGTTATAACTTGAAACTGTTGGTTGTGTTTTCCAGTTCGTGGAGACAGCATCTAGTGCTCAGAAGTCAAGCACGACGGATCCGTTCTACCGTCGTCAGTGCTGGGAAATAATTTGCTGTTTCTTGGTGGCATCCCTGAATTTTAATGATGATGAGAATAGAGCGCAGCAGCTTTTCTCCTGTCCAAGGTATATAAGAGCAGTTGGAGGCAGAAGAATATTGTCAAACTAACCTCATTCTTGATATTAAAATAGTGTACAAAATAAAAGATGTTTTTCCAGCCTGATGGTACTAACATGACATAACAGATTGTTAATCACTGGCTTTTCTTCGCAGAATTGTAAGCGAGTCCCAAGGCAGTCTATGAGGCACTGATATAGATTTTTCTCTGAGCACCCAGAACTCATTATTTACTGGTACAGTGAGCCCGTTAGAGGCTGTATCACAATTAGTTTGGGTTTAGTATCCTGCCAGTACCAGGAGGCTTCTACAAGTAATGTGTTTCTTTGTCATATCATAAACCCAGATTTCCCATTTGCTCTGTGCCTCTTACATCAGTTGCTGATTTAGGAAGCAGCTACTGCATTGGCCACTGTTGTGACCATTGAACATTAGGATGTGAGTGTAATTATCTTTACTCATTGTGATTCGCTGTTGCAGTTTTGATGATCCACATGTGGAGATCTCCGCAGTCCATTGGATTCCGTACAGATTGCAGGACAAGCAAGCCAGAGCCACTCACCAGATGGCAGTCACAGGTAAGTTCATCCATTTGAGTAAATTGTTTAATAAACTTCTTTTCTGAATTATAATGCCATTATTGAAAGAAGAAGACCTTTTTTCCTGAAAGGTAGCAAATGGTTTTAATGAAATGAAGAACTTGTCTATTTCTTCTATTGACACTACAAAGAAACAATGAAGAACGTGATTTTTCTTTGCCAGTTTAAGGAACCACATTTTGAGGCTGACCTCCACATAGTTCTATAATTGAGAATGCATGGAGTGTACCTCCATGCTCCCACTGCCTCATGGCATTGCGCTTAGTCACAAGGATAACTTCAGCTGATATAGCGAACCATTAAATGTTTAAAAATCATAATCGGTGTTGGTTTTCTGTAAGTCCAAGTGGTGTTAGAACCCAAAGACCACTGTGAGAACCTGAAATCTCTCTTAAAACCACATTTAGTATGTGAACTTGTTGAAAGCGTCTGCTTCATATCTGGAAAAGCCAGTAAGGCCTGTTGTGTATGTTGGTAGGAGTGTTTGTTGCTGCAGCCATGAAAGAGTTACGACGGTGTTCCTTGTGTGTCACTACACAATGGTGGCGATATCACAGGAAGCTGGTGAGTTCAGTTTTATAAATTTAGATTGTTCAACATTGAAACAATTTATATTACTGATGGTGAAGTTTCCACCTTTGCTTCCAGAAGGCATTATAAAGTGGCATTACTGATGGTGATATGGAAAATAAATCTAATTGATACGGCTACCTCTTGCCCCTTGTCGGTTGAATTCACCTTAGTAGTAGAAGTGCTACAGATGTTGGCTGTGTTGTAGTGGCTTGCCATTTCTTAATCTTTCATTTACGTCCTTTCTCCATGACATCAAAACAGGCGAACCTGAAGGGCATGGACCGACTGGTGTTTATAGACTCCCTTGCTGTCATAATGGGGCACGAGGAGAGGGAGCCGTGTAAGGCGGGACACCTCGGCTCCAAACAGACGGCAAGCGAACTGTTCGTTAAATATCCACTGAATCAGTGGCAAGGGAAGTTGCGTGGGTCTGACGTGATGTGTGTGAGTTGTAGAGTTTGTAGTTGCAGTATTATGACGTGTGGAAGCAACAAGTACCTCCGAGTCTTAAAGAGTGCTCGGGTGACCGCACGCCCACAAGTTTGTGCAGAGGCTACTCACTTCTTGATATACAGCGAGAACGTAGGCTCCCGGATTAAGTTGTTGTTGGGGGTGGCCCGCGAGGGGCCTTGGGACCCTTCCTGGAAGGACAGACCCAAAATGCCGTCAACTGGTGCTTGGTAAAAACCGTTCGCTGGCACGAACGCGAAGTCAGGGATGCGGATTCCTCCCACCTGTAACGCATGGATTGCGACTTGTATGCGCCCTGTGAGCTGTGTGAAACAGCTGAACAGCGTACATGTTTAAAATGTGGGTTTCTTGTGTATTTTTGTTTCGCTTTACATGTGGTCTTTCTTTCTCTCGAAGGCTTGTGCTTGCAGAAAATGTTTCTAGAATTACGTTTTTCAATAATATTGTCATGTCACATTCTCTTCCATGGTAAATTGAAACATTTTTGTGAACTAAATATGTTGGAAATTTGTCTTTCTAGATTGTGACGCCTTGTAGTCTTGTACCTGGTGACCAAGGTGGAATGCTGAGGCAATGCATTTCTCCGAAACCTGTTGGATTAGACGGCGTCACAACTCAGAAGACCGCAGTCCACATTATGGCCGCAGCGAAAACTTCTCACCTGCGTGAAATAGCTTATGACACTGATTATGCAGAGGAGAGCAATTTATTTATTTTTTTCGCAAAAAATAAATTGTCGTTTTCACCAGTGAACACTTTACTTGCAATGCAAACATGTTAACAACTGGAGCCTGGGTTTTCTGAACTGAGTACGAGGGTTGATGATTCATACTCACTGTCAGCGTATCCTTGGCAACAGGACCGTACACTTTTATCTCGGCGTACGACAGGGAGATGTTTCCGTACTGCTTCTCCAGGTGGTACGTGTCTGACAGGTTCGCCCTGAAGACGTCGTGGTACTCTGCAGCACAAGAGAAACGCACGCGGATTAACGAGAAACTTGGGCCTGTCACCTAGAGAGAGTCCGACTCTGGAGTCCTCGTCAGTTCTACGCACATCCTCACAATTTATTTCCCGAGAAAAATCGTGGTTCGTGTTTACGTTGTTCGTAAGTTTGCTTAGTTATTCCGGTCTAAATCTGGCAAAGAAACTTAAAATAGACCACGACCTCTTTCTTGTCTCTCTCTCTCTAATTCCGAAAAATCTAATAATTCATTTCATTGTTACATGACTCTTGTCGTTGATACAGCGTCTTTGAAACCGAATGAGCATGTACACAATATTATCTGCCAGTGTGTGTATTTACTCTGAATGTCCCCGCCTAAATCTCCCTTCATTTTATCGCAAGTACAAACGTACAATATTCGTTTGGTATGATTATTAATTCAAAATGGACCCTTGTAAGTGCCACAGCGTTCCGGAAGGGTTTCGCTCGAGTTCCTGGGGTTGAGAGAGAGGGTGGAGGTTCCCAGGCATTGCTCACTCGCCCTTCTTCAAAACTCATTGTGTCTGTGTATTCAGTTCCCACCCGGAAGATACACATGTTCATCGCAAAGATCAGTAATATCTTAAGCATTTACTGAGGCAACAGATTTGTCCGTGACAGAATGGGGCGTCACCTGCCGCTGAGCTGCGAAGATTGTGTTCGAAGTTTCATCGATTTTGGCTACGTACTGCAGTAATACGGCGTCGACTTGCACATCTCGACGGACCCGTGTCCATCAGCACCCTGAACCCTTGGGGAGGAGTCCCTAGGTAGATCTGCCCCAGAAGTCCGATCTGAAATAAAAGTCGAAGAGTAAGAACAAATGAATTGCTGCTAAATTCTTGCAATGTGTTCACATTTCGGTGTTTGTTAATTTCTCATTTCTGGATAAATTTTGTAAAGGATAATTGAATTTGGTGATCAGTTTTTACAAATGTTGCTAGGAGGGGGTTCCTTGGACCTCAGTCGAGCGGAAAAATTATTTGTGGCCTGAGGGCAGAGAAAAGTTTGACCACCCCGATTCAGTCTCGCGACAGGATTCCGTGGCGGCCTCTTGAAGACACGGGAACACGCCTTAGGGCTACATGACAGACGAGGCCACTCAAAAGACAGTCGTCTTCTCAGGAAGGGCTCTGCCCCGTGGATGCTACGCGTTTTATCTACTTACTTTGGGAGCCATTATCACTTCCTCGGTGGTGCCATCTGCTGCTATAATCTGGTGTTTTTCGGCGCCCCGAAAAACTACTTGTTGTAAAGGAACCCTGTTTAGACAGAAAACAAGAACACAAGAGTCAGAAGCTGCGCGTTTTTGTATTGCTATGTCCCGGTTTTCCGTGCGTTCTTTTCCACTCCATTAGACTATGGCATACCCGAGAAACACCCCTCGCTTTCTTTCTGAGTAAATTTTTGTAGCGGCCGGATTGCTGTAATCGTAGATTTTAACACTTTGCATTCTGCTTCTGTTAAAAACCTTTTTCTGTTTGTGTGTTTTCATGGTAACATGTACTTTACGCTATTGAAAAGCCCAAATAGTTAACTTTAATGTTGAGAGACGGCGATCACGTTTATTTTTCTGATCTTATTCACCTGACAAACCCAGATCGAAAAAGCCAGTACTTCTAACGATATTTGTCGTGCGTAACATGCAAAGACTTCCCTGCCCTCTCTTTGTGGAAGACCGTACTAAGTACCGACTGTCGAATCGCAGACAAGCAGTCGCCCTGACGATGGAAATAGTCAGAATTGTTGGACGGTTTAAATGATGAGATTTCTAGATCAATTCGTGATGTTTCACAGGATTACCTCTTTATATACATAGATTGATCTAAGCAATAATGCTGTTGAACTTTATGCGGGTAGGGGGGGGACTTGCGCTATTTGAATATCACCTCGTGCTCTGATTTTACCCGCAGGTGTTCATGTAATATCTCACTGTGTTCAGGTAAATATGTGTCGAAGTCCGCTGGGACTACGAACGGCAGCAACTGTCGCTGTGATCGCACATAGCGGATAGGGCGTGCTGGCGGCATAGTCGCCAGATACCCTCACCGTATTTAGTTCGTTCTGCACGTGTGTCTGAATGGCCTAGTGCCTTTCTTAACACGTGTTAATTGCTTAATTTCCCCAGTTTAAATTCTAACAGTATTTTCATTTCTTCTAGAACTCACCTTACTACGTCGTGGCAGGATGTGGCAACCACGAAGAGGACGACGACGAGCAGTTGAACAGCAGACATCTTGGTGGTGTTGCTTCCAGGTGAGAATGAGGCACACAGCTCCTCCGCTAGCTTATATACCAGCCCTCTCACGATTGCCTGACACCATACGTCTCCTTAGAGGCAGGTGATACTTAATGGCGCGCTCGTGCCTTCTCGAAGTTGGCACCAGCTGGTTGGTGTGTCACATAATTTAAATTTGAATTTGTCTGAAACAGGCATAAGTTATTAACCATTTGGTGTAAGCAATGCAAAATGAATAATTGACAGTCTTGTTAGTTTTGTAGCGACATTAAGAGAAGGCAGGCTGGTATAGTAATGAGTCTTACGAAAATTAGTCAGGAAAGTGTGTAGGAATGTAGAGTGAAGTCCTGGTGTGATCTTCCTTGTGCGTGTAGCGATAGTGCCGCAAAATGTAGAAGATTGTTTGCCAGAATTTTGTGTGGGGTATTGGTTTGACTTATTTGGCTGGATTCTTTCTTTTCGACTCCGGTGCTTTGAACATGTGGTTAAAGATTGTTGACCTGGAAATGATATGATGTAGGTTTAGTGTTTGTGGACCACCTTTGCTGCTCCCTCATAAATATATTTTTGCATAACTCCCTCCTTCTCTCATCTTAGGCTCCCATATCCCCTACCACTTAAACCCTCTGTAATTTTTTTTAGAGGGCAGAAATCAGTTAGGTAAAGCATAGAATACCAAACCCGTTTCTGCCCTCCTTTTATTTCTACAACTTAATACTACTGTAAGAATCCGCTGGGTCTCGAACTGCCGACGTCGTCCTCCGCAGTCTCGTACGTTGCCTCTTCGGCTACGAGGCGTGTGGTAGATTGGGATTCTGGTTCGATTACTTATGTCGATGCAGTACGTAGTTTATTCGTTCGCTACTAGATTTCGTTGTGGCCAAGTTCGCAGACAGAGAGAGAAAAAGGAAGATAGCAGTTGGTAAGATTTGTTGCGTGAATCTAGTCTTTGGAGGTGTGGTATGACTGGAGTATGTAGGTTGTGTGTAGCGAGTTGTTAGTGTTTCGCCTTGGGAGATGTTTGCGTGCTACATTTATTTCAGTTCATAATGGCAAATATTCAGTCTCTTAAAATGCCATAATGCAAGAATCATTGCTGTAAGTTTCTGTGTGCGAACAGTGATATTGGTGGGCTGTTATTAGGTTACGGAATAAGAGACTGGAAATTATGGGGTGTTCTCATTTGTAGGTTGAGGTTATGTGTCGATGATTGTCGAGGAATGATTAAATGAACGCCACGAGGCATTGATAAGTGACATTTATATACTCAGAAGTGTTTATTATTTGCGGGTTTGGTGCCTTGTACAGTTACTCGAATAATTTCAATATGTTTACCTTTGAACGTGAATTAATGCTTGTTTAGCAATGCTGCATGTATGGTGTGCCCCGAGAACAAAAGTGCATATTCAATCAACTGCGTCATCAGAATGCTGTTTGGGTGGGGAAACTTGATAGTTAAAAGTGAATGCATTTTGTCTTTCTGGGAATAGCTGAGGAGAAGAAGCTTAATTGATCCTTGGGATTCAACTGAGGGGAAAGCTGTCTGTCACCTGACCAGCCTGCTGCTTGCCAGGAAATCAGTGGAGTATGTTCAGTACACTTGGCAGGCTCACTTCATATCGCAACAGAAACTTGGCTGTGATCACGAAGGGCACTCCTGTCTGCTACAGATTTATCTGTCTCAACTTGATGTGCACTGTGTAAGTACACGAGCAATATGATGTATTAGATGTGCTTGTCATGTGATAGAGTTAAGTCTGTCCAAGAATATGTGTCACTGTTCATCATTACAGTGCCATATTTAACTTGGTTGTTGTATTTCCTGGTGATCAGATTTTGAATATCACCATATTTGTGGAAAAAAGAAAGGCTTTAATGCTCAGAAAAACTAAAATATGTAGCAGTAACAAATCAGTGACAACCGAAGTTGCATGGGACTGATGTGATGTGTGTGTGGGAAGGAGATGTAGAGTTTTTAGTGACAGTATTATGAAGTGGTGTGGAATAATGTCAGCCCATACGGCTATTTTTTTAGGGGGGTGGTGGGGAAGAAGAGAAAGGTTGTAATATGAATCTGTAAGAGAGGGAGTTTAATTTTTGTCAGGTGGCTGGTTGTGTCACAGTCGTGACCCATATTTAAAGTGATAACTTGTGAATGGGTTTGTAGTGATCATGACAAAATTTGCCTTGTGAAAATGGAAGGTGCTTGTTCATTGGCTAAGATAGAAGTGTTATCTGTGTGGTGAAGTAAAACTGTGTGTTCTTAGAGGAGTGTGATGCATGTATGGAGGTATCTTGTTTTGTTGAATGTGAATGTATTTTCACTTTTTAGGAGTAGCGGAAATAGAGTGATCCTTCAGATTCTACTGAGCTGCATGCTGTGTGTCATCTGACCTGCGTACTGCTTGCCATAGAAGCAGTGAGTACAGATATGAAACTCCATTGTCAATAAATCACTTTACAAGTTACCAACTTGTTGGCGTAGTAAACAAAGAATAAGGACTAACATTTGTACCCTTTGGGGAAAGATTCCCCGTCATTAATGTCCGAAACTAGTGCATTAAGGACACCAACTTCATATAAAAAAAAATAATATCTGGATGAATATTCGGAATATGTACCAAGTTGGAAGAGGAATACTTCTTCTGTCAAGCAACGGTAATGCTCTGACAGAGGCTGACCGCATGTTGGATGTTTGATCTTACGTGTCTAATCCCCGGTAAGTCTATGAACAGCATTCACCCCCCACCCCCATTTCAGATTAAATATTTGAATAAGCAGGAGGCACCCATTAGAAAAATAAGTTGGCATGAGATTGTGCCATTTCAGACGACTTTGCCTCCAATGTCTGTGAAAGTGGCCCCTTGAGATTCTAGATTTCTTGTGTATCTTACACCTTTCCTGGTATATTACAGGAGGAGTGCACCAACACTAGACAGACTGACATCCGAGAGAAGACCGCTTGTGTCCCCGATGGTTGGCCGTCCTGTTGCTGAGTGCATACATGGAGAAGAGGACTGAATGCAGCATGTAAATTTTGTGTGCCTCTGGAGAGGTGGTGCAGTTTTCTGTTATTTAACCCATTGACAGGGGCTTGCTCTGTTGTGGTAATTGTGTTGCAAGTGTGATAGCAACTTAGATATGAATCATGTGAACGTGTAAGGTGTGGATGTCTAGTTATGTGTGTGGGGTGTTCTACGGAGTGTAGTAAAATAGTAGAAATGTCGGCCGCAATCACATTGCGTTGATAAGAGTCTGCTTCATAGTGTGGTGGCCAACACATCTTGGAATGAGAGAGAGTTTGTCCTGTGTGAAAGGCTGTAAGTTGCAGGTGCTCTTGGCTTTGGCCGCAGCTTGTCACCAAAGATGTGATTCCTCTTCCTGGAAAGAATGTGTTATTTCCTTTTATCTGCTTCATCCCATTTCATATTCTCAGTTCAAGCTAATGCCACAGGAATATCTTCAAAACGTCAGTCATTGTGAATCTGTTCGGAAGCAGATGGGGGGGCTCTGCAGTTTCACTCGTTTAGGAAGTGCGGTGATGAAGATCTCTGGCATAGCTATACCGGACAGTCTTGATAATAGTGGGTGTCCGTTCTCTGGCCCAGGAGGGCTTTAAAAGTGTGCTGACCACGCATTACTTAGTTTGTATTTTCTTCATGTAAATCTGTAAAGAGATGTCAAAGCGGGAGGTAACGGGAATACTTAGTGATCATCACCGAGAGGGAGTTTCCAAACAGTCGTTAACGGGAGATGCGCAATAGCAGTTGTCCTATGATCGAAAAGTGTGACTTGCCAGTTACTGTAACTAAAACATTTGACTTCCCTTACTCGTTATAACTTGAAACTGTTGCTTGTGTTTTCCAGGTCGTGGAGACAGCATCTAGTGCTCTGAAGTCGAGCACGGCGGATCCGTTCTACCGTCGTCAGTGCTGGGAAATAATTTGCTGTTTCTTGGTGGCATCCCTGAATTTTAATGATGATGAGAATAGAGTGCAGCAGCTGTTCTCCTGTCCAAGGTATATAAGAGCAGTTGGAGGCAGAAGAATATTGTCAAACTAACCTCATTCTTGATATTAAAAAAGTGTACAAAATAAAAGATGATTTTCCAGCCTGATGGTACTAACATGACATAACAGATTGTTAATCACTGGCTTTTCTTCGCAGAATTGTAAGCGAGTCCCAAGGCAGTCTATGAGGCACTGTTATAGATTTTTCTCTGAGCACCCAGAACTCATTATTTACTGGTACAGTGAGCCCGTTAGAGGCTGTACCACAATTAGTTTGGGTTTAGTATCCTGCCAGTACCAGGAGGCTTCTACAAGTAATGTATTTCTTTGTCATATCATAAACCCAGATTTCCCATTTGCTCTGTGCCTCTTACATCAGTTGCTGATTTAGGAAGCAGCTACTGCATTGGCCACTGTTGTGACCATTGAACATTAGGATGTGAGTGTAATTATCTGTACTCATTGTGATTCGCTGTTGCAGTTCTGATGATCCACATGTGGAGATCTCCGCAGTCCATGGGATTCCGTACAGATTGCAGGACAAGCAAGCCAGAGCCACTCACCAGATGGCAGTCACAGGTAAGTTCATCCATTTGAGTAAATTGTTTAATAAACTTCTTTTCTGAATTACAATGCCATTATTGAAAGAAGAAGACCTTTTTTCCTGAAAGGTAGCAAATGGTTTTAATGAAATGAAGAACTTGTCTATTTCTTCTATTGACACTACAAAGAAACAATGAAGAACGTGATTTTTCTTTGCCAGTTTAAGGAACCACATTTTGAGGCTGACCTCCACATAGTTCTATAATTGAGAATGCATGGAGTTTACCTCCATGCTCCCACTGCCTCATGGCATTGCGCTTAGTCACAAGGATAACTTCAGCTGATATAGCGAACCATTAAATGTTTAAAAATCATAATCGGTGTTGGTTTTCTGTAAGTCCAAGTGGTGTTAGAACCCAAAGACCACTGTGAGAACCTGAAATCTCTCTTAAAACCACATTTAGTATGTGAACTTGTTGAAAGCGTCTGCTTCATATCTGGAAAAGCCAGTAAGGCCTGTTGTGTATGTTGGTAGGAGTGTTTGTTGCTGCAGCCATGAAAGAGTTACGACGGTGTTCCTTGTGTGTCACTACACAATGGTGGCGATATCACAGGAAGCTGGTGAGTTCAGTTTTATAAATTTAGATTGTTCAACATTGAAACAATTTATATTACTGATGGTGAAGTTTCCACCTTTGCTTCCAGAAGGCATTATAAAGTGGCATTACTGATGGTGATATGGAAAATAAATCTAATTGATACGGCTACCTCTTGCCCCTTGTCGGTTGAATTCACCTTAGTAGTAGAAGTGCTACAGATGTTGGCTGTGTTGTAGTGGCTTGCCATTTCTTAATCTTTCATTTACGTCCTTTCTTCATGACATCAAAACAGGCGAACCTGAAGAGCATGGACCCTTCTGGTGTTTATAGACTCCCTCGCTGTCATAACGGGGCATGAGGAGAGGGAGCCGTGTAAGCCGGGACACCTCGGCTCCAAACAGACGGCAAGCGAACTGTTCGTAAAATATCCACTGAATCAGTGGCAAGGGAAGTTGCGTGGGTCTGACGTGATGTGTGTGAGTTGTAGAGTTTGTAGTTGCAGTATTATGACATGTGGAATAATGGCCCACTTGGCGAATGTTTTAAATTTGCTGGGGGGGAGGAAAAAAAGGCTCCAGTATGAATCTGTAAGCGAGGGAGTTCAGAATTTGTCAGGTCGCTGGTTGTGACCCGTATTTAAAGTTAACTTGTGAATGGGTTTGTAATGAACTTGACAGAATTTGTCTTCTGAAAATGGAAGGTGCTTGTTCATTGGCTAAGGTAGGAGTGTTAACTGCT
The DNA here is from genome assembly GCF_977971745.1 of Zootermopsis nevadensis. Lineage (NCBI taxonomy): Eukaryota > Metazoa > Arthropoda > Insecta > Blattodea > Termopsidae > Zootermopsis > Zootermopsis nevadensis. The sequence goes on from NW_028259138.1 coordinate 14,917,781, forward strand.
TGGTGAAGTAAAACTGTGTGTTCTTAGAAGAGTGTGATGTCTTGATTTCTTGAATGTGAATGTATTTTCTCTTTCTGGGAGTAGCAGATTACGAGAAACAGAATGATCCTTCAGATTGTACTGAGCACCACGTGACCTGCGTACTGCTAGCCAGAGAAGCGTTGAAGTACGTGCGGCAACAGTTGGCAGACCGACTTGATGTCAGAAGATTAAACCTGCTGGGACAAAGAAGGAACCTCGTATCCGCAAGAAACTGATATCAGTCTGAACCAGGCATTCGTTGTGTGAGTACATGAGCATTAGAATGTATTTGATGCGGTTGTCATGTGAGAGAGATGAGTCTGTCCAATTTTATTAGGTACTTTAGATGTTGTGAACTTAAATGTGAGATTTGATATGTTGAAAGACCTATGTGCGGTGAGAGATTGGCATAATTGCAGTATCTGTGGTATGCTAGAGGCATTCATGATTCTCTAGTGAATATATTGTTCATAGGACATCAAAATTGGAGGTTAGGTGTAGCTTGTAGACGAGGGTGGTGACTATTTGTGATAAGGTTTTGTTACACGTGAGATGTGTGCAGTGCTGAGGAGCCTTTAATGTGGTCTGTTTACTAATTAATAAGTGAGCATTTGCCAGTGTAAGTAATTTAGTTTTGTGCACAGTGAGCGGAGCTGCCGGGATATTTTCTGTGTTTGTGCTTAATTTTAGAGTTTGCTGTGTTGAGCAAGGGGATCGGTTACAAAACTTGTAAGTTTGGGGTGTGGTGTTCGATATGAATTTGGATTTGCTTGCAAAAATGGAGATGACTGTCAGAGGTTCCATTTATTTGACACTTACCATATGTTGAGAGTTGTCAGGTGTCAGTCTCATGGACATGTGATGAGGCTCAGTATTACTTCTGGTATATTCCGTGGTTGTTGGTGGGGTAAGGGGATTTGCATTAGGATCGAGGAGTGGTGTGGTTGGTTGGAACCAAGTATAGAAAGGCAGTGCCACTTATGTGGGTCACAATGTACCAGTGGTGGTGTTCGTCAGGATTGTTATTTTATGTCTGTAAAATGGTTGTGAAGAGTTCTTGGCTTAGGAAAGACTAATTTGTTAGTGTTGTCAGTCAGAGTGTTCCTTAGGAAGAATGTAGAGATTGTGTTTTTGTGTGTGTGAGAGAGAGACAGGCTGAAGTTATTGACCATTTAGTTTGGTTAAAGATTGTTGACCTGGAAATGAAATGATATATGATGTCTGTTTGGTGTTCGTTGACCACCTTGGCTGCTCCCTCATAAATATATTTTTACATAACCCCTCCTTCCTCTTATCTTGGGCTCCCATATCGCACCCACGAAAACCCTCAGTTATTTTTTAGAGGGCAGAAATCAGGAAGGAAATGCATACAATACGAAACCCGTGTCTCCCCTCCATTCATTTCTAGAACTTATTACTACTGTAAGAATCCGTGCTGAAATGGAAGGGAGGGGACTTTAAGTGGTACAGCTCTTTTGCAGGATGTTTGTTAAAATATTAGATGTTCGAGCCGTCTGTGAGTGAAGATTCCTTTGCGTATGATTCTTGGAGGTAAAACGTAGCTTTGTTTGTTGCACGTTTTATTGATCTTGTTATTGGGTAGTCAATCAACATACGATTATGATGTTGAAGGGGTCCCGGGATCTTAATAAACATTGTGACCACAATCAGAAATTCTCGTGTAGACATGCTGGCAATTCCGTAATCAGCGTGCACTAAAACTCATCTCGTAAAACTGTTTATTGACGTAATGTCAGATACAAAATATTGTTTTGTAGAATTGCTTTCTTTATTTTGTTGTGTTTCTACTTGTTACATTGAGAGTGCTGCTGCTGGTGTCATGGAGAGATGTTTCCTCAAAGTAAGAAATTTTTGGTGGCTCCTTTACTTAGTGGGGAATCCCCACGTCCATATTACAGAATGTCTAAGTATTTGCGACCGGGTAGGTGGCCCCAGCACCCTGCCAGTTTCTTTAGCACTTACAGTCATCCTTCCATCATGTTATGTGAATTGGGTGTGGAGCGAGAGAGAGAAGGCAGGCAGTTGTCTTCTGGCAAACTGCTGCTTCTGTAATTGCTGGAAATGTGACCATACGAGTAACCAAGACTTTGAATAAAAATCTGCCCCAAGATGTGGGCGTAGGTGTGCGGATTGTTTTAAAAAGGGTAGCAGAAAAATTGAACGTAGTTTAGCGTAATGAATGGCGCGTTGCTTTGGTTAACAAGGAAATGATCATTTGTTTACCGTAACTGAAACAAATTATTTACGAACACACAGTCACGAAGGTCATATTGAACGGCTTTTTGCGTTTGCTTTACTTCATCGTTTTGTCGTCTGATTTGACTTCGTTTGTCCCCACCATTTTCCTACGTGATACGACCATAATTCGTTGCGTTGGATACGTTACTGGGCGGGGGAAAAGGGTCCCTTTGTAATTTATGAAAGTGGCATTTGACAACTTGCCGAAGTGTAGCCTAGAACGTTTGTACATTGGCCGACAGAATTCGTGTATTTCTACATTGATTTGAGGTCTTGTTCGTCCTCGTAATCGTTAAAAAACAACTCGGCTCAATTTGAATACTAAGCAAAGTGTTAAAACTAGCTACTACGTGTTTGTCCAGGAAGGCACAGATGTTTTGTAGTTGGTAGTATAGCCAGTATGATCTGAGTTTTTATCCATTTTTGTTGTCTGGATTTGGAAACAGTTATTATTGAAATATGATATTGTGTAATATTACCAGTTAGGATTTCAGTGAGACAGATTAGATGTTTGGAAGAAGAAGATGACAATAATGATGACAGTAATTGCAGTAAACTTGTCTTCGCGATGTGTGTGTTACTTTTTTTTTCAGAATTGTCACCTTTACTCAGAACACCTGATGTGATCTGGATATGCCATTCAGGTCGCTGTGGTGTGACAGCAGATAGGTTGCGGTGTTTAAATATCAGTGTTGTAATGCAGTTTGGAATAAGCAGGGTTCCTAATGACGTAGGATGTGGAAAGAGGCAACTCCATTCTGAATGAATCTGGTTACATGTGGAATGTCACGGCCATAGCACTTTGGAATTTCCTGGAAACTCGGCTATGCTGTCAGAGGAATTTATCTTCATCCAAGATTGTTTCCTTCCACACAAAAGACTGAGCTACGCCGCAGTTTAAAATATAAGGTGACATTTTCATTGATCTGTCTTTTACACGAACATTTGTCATTTCAGAGTTGGTGACCATGAAATAATGACTTTTTGTACAGACTGGATGCAGCGGCTTGTTATCGTTTAGGTTCAGCTGTAACAAGGTAAATGTTAGGTGGAAGGAATATGTTGTTTGTGGCAATTCTTACTAATATAGAATATCACAATTTCTTATCTTAAATAAGAATTATTAAGAAATCTGTCAAACTGCCCTCCACTCTTTCCATTTTAGTTTTGATTAGATCGATCATTGCTGGTGGACGTCGTGGTCTCTTACAATTGAACAAAGTTTGAGGTAAGGGATTCCTATTTATTATTATTGTTCATCACATTTAATGTTTTCATCTGCATTTTTGAACTCGTGTACGAGAATTAGACTTGTCTTCTTTTTAACACAATTTCAATTAACATTAGATTGACTTGTGTGTGTTCACGGCAACATTGATAATAAAAGAATATTCCAGTAGGCAATTAACTTTTTACAATTTTAAAGGAATTAAACGTGTTTCGTGGCCCAGAATCTTAATAAAAATATGTCGATGCTAAGAAGTGGGGTACATATTCTGAATAATAATTCTAACACTTTACAATTCCTGATACATCGACATTATTAAAGCGTTTTAGGGAACTCTGAAGAATTTTTATTTCGGATTTAGAAGCCTAATTATCGACGAATCTCCCTACATCAGCAGATTAAATCCAGGGAATGTTTGCTGTTATTGAGTGCAAAGTATTTATGGGTGCAAAACGTGGTCTTTCACTTTGAGGGAGGAACATAGACTGAGGGGCTCTGAGAACAGAGTGTTGAAGAAGTTGTTTGGACCCAAAACGGGAGTGGGACAGATAAGAGAGAAAAATACTTGACGAGCAACTCACCCGATGTTGTTAGGGTGAGTTGAGTGTTTACAAGGCCTGAAGGGAGGAGACCTCGGCGTAGGTGGCAGGATAACATTAAGATGGATCTTAGGGAGACTCGATGTAGCGAATTGGCTTTCCGAACACGATAATGAATCATCTGGTTCAGTAAAGGAAGTGGGATGTTCTTTGACAAGCCGAGAACCATAGAATATCTTGCTCATTGCAGGTTGAGAGTAGCGTGATGTAGGCCCGATCTGCGCATGCGTTAGAACGACTTTGAGATTTTGTGACTGTTCCCAACTGTAATTCTCGCGTTCATTTGATAAATTTAAATGACGTATTGTGCTCTTGGTTTATATAAACGTGTAACTTAGGCAGGAAAGTCCTTAATCATGTAAGCTCTTACGCACTTTTACTTCTACAGAGAGAGAAGAACTCGAAAATTTTATGCTTATGAAAAGGCGTAACCTTCTTTTTCCAAAATTTGTTTGTTAACTGCCCGGTTCTGCAACAAAGGTCGCATAATTTGTGTGGCATGTTTTTGTAAACCTTGACAAAGATGGCTTACTACATCGGCGAGCGGGAGGTCATTGCCCCGATCAGCTGGTAATGCCGCATGGGTTAGTAAATGACGTCATAGCCTCGCGTCACACCCAGGACAGAACAGGACTCTGAAGCCACGGATAGAGCGAGCGATACAATCCCATGTCAGCAGATGCGAGTCGAGAGACCGACGGAAACAAGGCAATGAGAATAAAGCCTCAGTGGGAGACCCGGAAGGGGCGAGGGAGCCATCTCAAGCGTGCGCCGTGGATCATAAAGCATCAAGGATTGGACTGCGAGACGCGGGATCAACATTTCTAGATCAACGATCACGCAGGTTATGAATTGGCCGTGACGTCGAATGAGACTCGAGTCCATGCCTAACGATTCGCTAAGCTAATTAAGAATCCCTGAGACAACCCATCAAAACCCCGAAATATCCCACCAGCTACGTCACTCTCCGGGAGTGGACGCAGTGTGCGACCAGCCACGTCGTAGCGGACGCCGCGATGTACGCGACAGACATTAAGGAGGCTAATAAGTCCTTTGAAAGTGCGACAAAGTTCAAATACTTGGGAAAAACAATAACGATTCAAAATGATGCTCACGAGGAAGTTAGGAGGAGATTAAATTCCGGAAATGCTCGCTACTTCTCAGTTCAAAATATTTTGTCTTCCCGTCTGATTTCTAAGAACCTGAAAATTAAAGTATACAAAATACTAATTTTGCCTGTTGTGTGGTATGGGTGCGAAACATGGTTAATTTCGTTGACATTACTGTGTTGAATATTTCGGGCACAAACCTGGGTCCACATTTTCGCCTTCCGCTGTTATGTTATGGCAGTGAGCGTCAGTGTGGACCCGGCTTTAAGAGGCCGAGAAGTGAAAATGAAACTTAAAGATAAAAAGAAGAAGACAAATCTAAATAAGTTGGAGACTCGAGAACAAGTGTCCATATCCAGAAAATCATTCCGTACCGAGCATATTTTATTAGCCACGTGATCTAATTAGAGGTTTGTGGCGACTATTACCGATTGGGTACAAGAATGTTTTGTGGGGTGGAGTTATTTTATCACGTGCTCGTGGCTGATTTTCTAAAGACATGCGTAATTTAGTATTTAAGAAGAGCCGGTTATTTCGACAGGCTTCTGTACGCTGTCAGAATTTTCGTTCACTGTTTAACGTTCAAATGCGGCAGGCAAACTTTTTAAATTTTGGGACTTTACTGAGTTACGATGCAACTGACCATGAATGCAGAATGCAACGTGCGTGTTATTTCAACAATTTTAGCGTTCGTGAATTTCTTGTCACAGTGAACTTACTAAAACTGCAGCTGTGGTAGCTTGCTTGGTGACACACGCTATGCGACTCCACCCCCATTTAAAAGAAGGTTGAGCTGAAACAGGGTGTTTCATGTTAATTGTCGTTGAAATAAAATTTACTGTGCGTTAGATGTATAACACACCTCTTTCGATCTTTACTTTTTATGTATGAGGGGATGGTTATTCATGTAATAAATGTTTCGAACCCCCTCTGAGCTTAAGATTATGGCAGAGCAGATCTCTATCTATCTACCTGTCCGAAAGTCCATCCACCTGTCTTTATTATCCAGAGTTTCCGCATAAAACACAGTAACTAAGTACAACAGCAGAGCATACAGGCTTGGATTCAAACCAGTAACCTGCCGAGTACGAACCCCATTCCACAGCGCCCAGTTCCCAAGCCGCGCGTCGATGCCTGTTCGTTGCTTGGTTCTCAGCGTCAATAACAAATATAATGCTCCATGCGCTGTGATCTAATAGGGCAAACCACGGAAGTCAAGAATACTTTTCCAGAAGTCAGATTTCTTGAATAGCCCAGCGACTATTACATTGTCAAGAAGCATTCTGTTCTATAGTTTGTTTCGCAGTCAAATCTAGAGCTCATAACGTGACGAGAACAGTCCTAATGTATTTGAATACATTTATACAAAGACTGAATAATGGCTACAGATTTTCATGAAGCTAAACCTACGATGGCTCAATTTTGTGGGCCCTCAGATTTTAATTGGGAAACTTGGATGTTTCCAAGTTAATGTATGTTCAATAATTCTCTTGTGTTTGGATTATTTACGACGCGAAACTTGGTCAGTGGCATTTATGCAGTGTCACAAACGCCTACATTTTGCGTTTTGGGCGAATGCTTTGTGTTGAAAAGCTTGAAACATTGGGTACTTGGCTAGTAACAGCGGAGGGATACAGAGTGACATAGCGTGGGAACCGCGGCGCGCCATTTGCTTGTCTGGTCTCTAACGTCACTTACCCCAGGTTAAAATTTATATAATTTTATGTGTGTCGAACTTTAAAACCCAAATAATAGGCGTACTAAATATATTTAGTGACGTCTGCACTTATTATTTTGATCATTAAATGCCGTCCGTTTGTTAGATTTAGCTTGAACCGTCACAGGATGTCAGGTGGGGTGACATCTTACGGGCGAAATCGCTCTTCATTTTTTTAATCGCGTAGCATCAGAGAGCCATTAGCCTTCGTAAGGGTGAGACGTGAGCCTGCCTGCAGTCTATCTTGGCCTACATCGTACGAATCTGGTATTGTAGAATAAGCAACTAGTGTTCATAAGTTGTATTAAATAGTTTACGTGAAATTAATTGTGATTTCGTATTAATAGAGACAAATTAAATGTTCTCGGAAACGTCCAAAAGCTACTTCACTTTTCTTTGTATAGTTGGATAAAAAGTAGTTCGTGGTGTGTGCAAATCAGGTCGTGTGAAACAATGAAGAAGTGTTCACTAAAAACGTCGTAACAGTTTCGTGATTTGAAATAACTTCGACTTTGATTTCACGTTGCTCGGTCAAGAATTGCAAAATCATTATTCACGATATTCATTCCAACATGGAAAATTACGTGCGAAGTTGGTAGCCATTATGGCGTCTTTTTGCGATGCAGAAATATTAAATATTCAAGTCATTCAGAAATGAAGAACTTTTCCAAAATATTAAATTTGTTTGCCGACTTTTGAGCACGTACACAAAATTACTGCTGACCAGTGGCTTTGTAATCCGCGTAGCCTATAGGAACTGTACCGAGTACACATTAATATGAATAATTAATTAGTTGCAAAAGTGGTAGACATTTTGATTTTTCCGACATGAATATTCAAGCTGATCTGAATTATATTACATATTTATAATGAATGAGTTTTGCAAAGTTTCTAGAAGTTTCTCTTCAAAATTCTGGCGAACGTTTGGGAATCAAATTAATTGTTGATTGTCATTCTTATAATTTAGTCTAAAAATTCAGTGGTCCCATTGTAAAGTTATTGTCATATTTTTATGCAAATAATTTGAAATGCACTTACTTAAATAATTATTGTGATAATATTATGTCAGTTCGGTTTCATATAATTTGATGAGTACATTTCCGTCAAATAGGGTTACGATGCACTCAGATGTCATTGCTAATATTAAATAGTTTTGTTTTCATATTTATAATCAGCTATTTACATGTGACATTACCGTAAAATGACCTCGCTCGGCTCACTGCTTGTTGCATCCGGAAGGCTCTCGGATAGATTCCAGAGCTGGTACAGAAGGTTTCGTGTTTTTATCCAGTTTCTCAGCGCATAACTAGTCACTGTGTCTTATATTATACTTTATTTTCGAAGCTGCATAAGGATGTGAGCACTAATGTGCCAAAGTTAAGTCGTGGGCACTATTTTGGGATGTTTCAGATTTGGGATGCGTGCAATAGAATGACGGACAATTGTCTTCCTGTGATTAAATGAAAAAGCTAATTGCTTGTGAAATTCATTTCTTAGGATGTCTGCACCATTCCATTCCTTAAAATTACGTTGCATTTTATCTTTACGTCGACACGTTAAATGATTTGTTACATCTTTGCAGCTTTTCCTGTACTCTCGCGTAAAATATTCCCATTATCCATAGAGTCAGGAATTCTTCCACTATTTCATCTTCCAGGATAGGAAACCATGAACACTTTTCATCTCCTCGTAAACTCCCGTCGTTTGTTCTACTTAGGCTACGAAGTCTAAACTGCAGTGCGTTTAAAAAGTTCGGTTCATTGCATTCAGGATTTGTACAAAACTTGAAACATGTTCTCCTGCACCAACAAATTATTCCCCATTATAGCCAAGGTTCTTGGATTGTGACTGAGTAAGAGCAGTAACTGTCAAATCCGCTGACGTCACGTAAATTAAACATTGATATAAAGTTATTTGATGGCAGACTCCACACACGAATCGTACAAATTATCATTCTTTCTGCATGACTAACTCACTAATAAACCTAATAATTCTTTCCTTCTGTGTGCATGGCCGGCGAACACTAACTTTTCATGATTTGTACGTTCTCGTGTGCCCCTGCCATCCGTTGCTTCTTTGAATGTAGACAAATTTTAAATTTCGTTTCGTGAAAGAGCTTAAGAATGAACTTCAGTCGAAATCACGACAGTAAATAAATGGGACCAAAGGCGTCCCCACTCACAAATTCAAGGAATATTATAAAGAGTAGTATGATAATATTAAAAATGTCGCTAAATATGTTACGTGTGATGGGTAGTTGGACAGAACCTTCTATTTAATGTGTTTTGTTCTGAAGTTTCGGTCAGGATTACCACAGTGAAGTTTGCAAATGTTGAACACAGCTTCCATATCAGGTGTTATGTTATCCTGACATTTCAATAAGAGCTCTTAATTAATTTACATCTCGACGCTGAGGCTCTCTGTCCCTGTTCCAACTTCTCGATTCTCTTCCACGTCTTCATACATTACAACGTTTTCGGGAAATTCACTGCCACAAAAGAACACGGAAGTTAATTCTCGTCACCAGAAAAACCGAAATTCTACTCCTAGTCCGAACCATTTAACTTAAATTCGGATCTTAACTCCGTTTTAATAATATTCTCCTCCACTCCGAGGCCCCTTAGCTCGTGTCACGTGTTTCCGTGTCAAAGTTTTCTGCTAGGTTTCAAATTCCTTGGGCGTGGCCTTCTTGATGTAATCACAGGAAAGAATAAAATAAATGAAACTCCTTCAACTGATACATCGTTGTTATATCATCATGCTTCGAGTCGAGAATAATTTCAGTTATTGTAGAGTATGAACTTATGTAGGCGTTGCCTTAGTTTTCTAATTTGTTCTGTGCTAGAAAAGATGATTCCATGGACCCGGAATCAAAACTTTAAATAATTCATTTTGACCAAACATCGGACGGCCGTCTTCGCTATGTGAAACTGAATAAAATCACGAAACCAAGCAAAGAGGAGGTTTTTGATCAGAGGAGCTTATGAATGCAACCAGTGGTGGACGGAGCACGGAAAACCAAAACTGTTTTGTTATTGTTAAATTGAGATTTGCAGACATCAGCAACAAATCTTTTTAAAATTGGTTGTCTGTCCATTGAAGAGCCTCCCCCCCCCCACAGCTTATATTTTATACGCAACGTGTTATGTATGCTGTCTAAATGCCCAGCCAATCGTAACCATATTGATTTGTTTATGGCTGTGATGTTCTCACACTAAAAGGCCATGTTACACGATCATATAACTTGCCGAATTCGATGGCGCACGCATTCATCGCGAACTAACAGACATGTCGAAATTTCGTAGTTATATCGCGCGGTGTATTACAGGCAGGCAGGCTCTGGTCATTGCGGTAAGATTTTCGATAAACCAGGAAATATAAGAGAATATTTGCTCGTCAGGGATTTCGAAGTGTTTAGTGTTCAGTAAAGATTGGCTCAGAGTTTCGAAAGAGTGTAAAGTCTGTGTGTGAGTGAAGCGGCCCTCTGAGTATTTGTGGTTGTGTTGTGTTGTGTTGTGCCAGCGAGAGACTTCGAACCAGGGACCATGGCAAGAGGAGCAACGCGCAAACAGTAAAGTTAAGAGAAAAAACCAGTGTCGGCCGAACCCCTAGTGGACGAGGACCCATCCGCTGGAGGATGGGCTGGGTGCTCGCGGCAGATCTTGTACGCCATAGCATCGGCACGGTCTTATCAGAGCGGCCAGGCCCCAGGTTGCCAACGATAACCACGTCGGTCCGTGCCAGGCAACTTGTATTTGACGCGGCGCCCGCCACGACTGAGGGCATGTTAGGTTAAGATCAAGTTGGCAACCCTGTGCACTTTATACTTTTTTTATAGTTTGTAAGTGTCCTCCCTGCCCTCCCCGATAGGTGCCCAAGTTAGGTCGCGTGCACTTAGCTTTTGTGTCCATGGCAATGGACGTTCAGTTAGGAGGGTTTGATATTTCTGTGTGTTTTTTTTTATCACAGGGTGCACAACTTGACAGGTTCGGTCGGCACGACCAATGAAATCAATGCGAGAAGGAGAGACAGACAAAAAGAACTTTTGCATTCTCTTCCTGTGAACAAATCGCATTGCAAGGAAAAAGATTCAGTAAAGCCAAAATACGTATTTTGGTTCTTCAGTCTTTCGCTTCAGTGCTGAAAGATTTGTCTGAATCTGTAAGGTTATTTATTGTCAGGAATTCTGAAGAGAAATATTATGTTTTGTTGTGTGTTTTATTCTGTGAACTGAATTACAGGTTATTCGACGTTAGAGAAAGACATCGATTGTGTTTTTTCTTAAGAAAGCGTAATTCAGCGTTATCGAACGCAGGTCAGTTACACGAACATTTTGCGTTTCGTTTGTCCGCGAGAATCGCGGAATTGGCGCCGGAGTTAGGATTTTGCACGACGAAAACTTCGCCGACGTAATAACGCGCTTTGGTTTGAACAAATTAGGAGTTTCGTGTGTTGTTCCGGGCCGCGAATCCGTGTCGCTGTTATTTTTTTCAGGAAGGCGAACTCCTTGCACGGGCGTAAAGGTAAGTGACAGAATAAAGGTGGGTGAGAGGTTCGACGTTGTTTGGTCCTCGTTTCCGACGTTTCGTTCTTCGATTCAGTGAACCGTCATTCCAGCGCGACAAATCTGAATTTCGTGTTCTCGTTTCATTTCCGATCTTATTGCGACGTCGTAAAAGCTCGATAAATTTTAGTCCGCGTTTTCGTTCGCCGAAGTGGATGGCCTGCAGTCGTGTCGCTTCGAAGTTGCGCTTGTCAAAACGGACAACTGCAATGAGCAATCATAAATGGCTACTGAACTCTGCGCATGCGCACAGCAGAAGAGATGAGTCACGGAGTCAACGAACAGCACAGGTAAGTTTTCTGAGTTCGTGTTCTTACTTCCAATGTATGATTGTTGTGCCGTTCTTACAGAAGTCGTTTTGTTTGTTTGTTTGTTTGTTTGTTACAGGTCCCGCTCATTTCCTGTGCCTCAACAAAGAACGATGCACGCCCGAAATTGGTTTTAGGTTTTACTTTGACGGAAATCCGTCCATTTTGGTCACACTGTTTCGTCTGTGTGCGGTTATGATTCGTGATTTGCCCAAGTTAATTGTCCTTTAAACGTTTCAATGTTATTTCGCGTCGCCTATTGACACGTGTTCGTCTGTCTTATTTTCTCCAGGTTGTGAGGATTTGAATAGGAGAGTCGACTTATGCACATAAGTGACGTGGAAATTATAATGGAAATGTCCGGGCAGTATTTTACGAAGTTGTGATTCATCGATTTTGATTAACATGGTTCGGGTAATTTGGACAATTACTCGCGGACGGATACGATGAGACTAATGGGTGGTCTTTAAAAAACACAGACAAGGGGGATTGTTTTGGTTTCTTAATTGTGACACTCTGTGGCACTTATAAAAGTGTCAATTATTTGCTTTCATGAATGTACAGAATTGAAAAATTTGACAGGGTGACCAAAAATGCTCGGAATGATGAAAGAACGTTTTGATATTTTGGCCAAGCAACGGAAGTGTGATGATACAAACTTCTGTTAAACCTCTGTTGTGTGACCACTGAGTTGTATTCGTGAATCTGGTAATTTAGAAATTATGGGGATGCATCGTTCCTTGGCCAAACAGGATGAACCTGATAATTTTAAATAATTTCCTGGTCACCAAGCCCTCGTTTACAGCTTCAAATGCATTCAGTATTTAGCTTTTCAAGAAGTTCCCTCTTACAAATCCTGCCATTTCAGTCTGAACCTGTAACCTAGCAACCTTAAATTTATTTTCATGTTAGCGATGTCACGTGTTGAATGTTAACCGAAGAGATTTTCTGAATCTTTCCGAAATTATTCACGTGTATGTAGTAATAGCAGTGCCTGGATCCAGTTTCTGAAATTTAATGTCTGAAATATTCATTCTTATAATAATTTCTCTAACTATACATGAGTCACTTAACTCGACTTTTATCACTAACATTTGCCTTAACGTCACGTATAAGAATTGTGGAATGGAGGGCTTAATGTTCATCAAAAGGTTTCAGGTAACTCGTGTCATCACTAGCTCAAGTTGAATTTTGACATTCTGTGAAAATGATGTACGTAAATCTGTGATTTATCGGAAGGTACTACGCTTGCAGGTACCTGGAGCAACTAACAAAAACCAGGACAGCTCATCCGCAGTCCAATTCTTGAGCACAGGACGTCCAGAACACAGAGCAGAGCGGCTACGCCTTCAACAATTCATCATCACGAAGTTTTGTTGTTAACTTGATGCATGTTTTTGGATATTTCCTGGGGATTGAGACGAGCTGCATCCAGTGAGTTTTTCTAGTGTTACAGGATAATGTAAGCAGAGCCAGCGTCTGAAATGTTGTTTTTTTCAACAAAAATATATTTGTTTCGAAAGTGCAATTAGCCTCTTTACCGTCCAGTAAAATGTTAATTTTAACTTTGTCCAGTTAACACAATTTATTCCAGCAGTATCAATACAAATCACATTAAAATTACGCAATTTATAATATTTCTCTTTAGAGTAAATTAAATGTAAAAATACCTTCACGGCGACTACCAAAAACACGTAAATAAAACCGAGCGCCTTACTCCAGACTCCTCCCAGTTCCACAAGAGGCGCCACCATCACCTCGTTTTCATCTCGTGCTACCAAGGTCTCCTACGTCGCACTCGCATAGCAAATTGTGATGAGCATTGACTATTATATTAGGAGCAAACCTTCGTGTGTTTTTAAACATAATTCTCGTGTGTTCTAATTGTGGTGCAATGTATTCAGTACAGCTGTTTCTCTGTCGTTCAATATCCTAGAAACAAAGCGAGCTCCTGAAACGCTGAGCGATGGATGAACACAAATCTTAGTACTTAGTACATCGTATTTGATTCTGTGTAAATGTTGTTTTGAAATTGATGTTGCTAAAACTTCTGTCACTATTTACGAGATAAATTGTTAGTATTAACTGAAATTATGAATTGTAAAATGGTATAAAAGATACTGGACTGAGAGCTGTGTTTTAAGTCCACCTGACGTCATATTTTCAGGGGCTTAAAATGTCGCCTTTGATACATTTCATTGCCTCATCTTTATCAATTCCTCGTGGCGTCTGTTTCGATTCTGTCTCTGAGAGTTTGTTTCTGTTTTGTGCGGTCGAAATTGGAACTCCATTACGACAACGGAATCATCCAAATTCGAAAGAGTTCAGAGAAAGTTTCGTGCTTTGTGCCACGGTAATTACGAATGCATTTTAGTTACAGTAAATATCTCAGGCGGCGTCTTGATGACTTCCCTTTTCAATTCGTTTAAGAACAAAATTAGCTTTTTCCGTGTTTGATTTTGCTTTTGTCCTGACCTCTGTACATTTACGGTTAGTCTCAATTTCAAGGTCAGAGGCGTACTGCGTGTTTTTGTGCAGTAATTAAAGTTAAGATTCATCCGCGAAAGACTTGCTCGTGTTGTGTTGGTGGACGTGTATTCGCGTTACTAGACTTCTATGTTACTTTTATTAGATTCGATGTAAAACAGGGCAATTGATAGTACGAATTAAAATAAATGTATGCTTATAAAAAATCCGGACAATTTGTGACCGAATGTCAAAGTATCATAACAATTATGCACTGTCGTCTTCGTTACTTCAATGCAACACGAATATTCAAAATAATAACTTGTAAAATTTACTGCGATGTAACTTAATGAAGCTTCTACAAAGTACAGTCAAATAATTAAATAAATTTAGAGCGTGATGGAGCACGTACACACAGACGTAGTGTTCCGTGCTCCGTGACCGGAGAAACCTAAATGGAGAACAGCCCGTTAAATCGGAAAATGTTGTGGGAGATTTGTCGCCAGTTACGAGAAAAGCTTTGACCTTGGTAGTGCGCGCAGATCATAAGGAAAATGTTTTCTCAGCTAGAATACGTTCTCACGGCGGGGAGTACGAAGACGCCCGTCTTCTGCGTTGTAGCGCCGCGAAGTCTGGTAGGAGGTCCCTCCTGCCTCCATCATCACGTCGTCTTATCGCCCTGACGATGGAGGCATCAAGCAGCGTCGGTTTGAAGCCACAGATTTACAACCCTCAGACTTCTACAGAGGTCAGAACTGCCGAGGTCAAATCTTTCGCCGTGAGTCAGGAATAATATGCATAGCAGATCGTTACAGATTGCACCGTCCTTTAATTACGAGTCGTAGTTCGTAAGTTTTTCTACGCACTTATTAAGTAGCTGAGCGTTGCCACGTTCAGCGCTGATTAGATCGCTATAGCCCTTATGTCCGGATCCCCTGTTTTCAGTGCACGTGCATCGTGTCTCAAGGTCCCCTCCCCGTCCTCCCCTGCGCCTCATCGTGGGAAATTGCAGGTGTCCGGAGTCTTTTTCTGTAACTTGTTTGTCAACTTGTTTTTCACCTGAAAATAAATAACTAAAGCCTCAGCTGAGGCGATCTTTAATTAAACCCCGTGAACCCAGCAAAAGAGTCTCATAAATCCCTTCATCGAACCCAAACCCACCTTGGCAACAATCTACAAAGAAGAAGGGAACGGTTTCACAACCTCTTCAAATGCCGTGCTTTCAGTTAACAGATGTGTTTATTTATTCACGGTATTTTTAGGTATTTTAATGAATAAGCACAAAATATTACCACAAAATACACAAAATTGAATTTCGTTAAGGCACATACAGAGTAACAGGAAAATGATACAGCTCTAATCAAAGGGGGAACTCAATTCATGTTTCCGAGATAAAATCAAATACAGAATCAGCTTAACAGATCGTAAGCCGGGCCTGAAAGAAGACTTCACGTCTTATAACTGCCTCGAACCTGGACAATACCTCACCAGAATGCGCCACTAACCAGGACGTGGTTAACATAACACATCATTTATTCCGGCCCGAGTCCATTGTGTTACAAGACAGAACAGTTTCATTTCTTCGAGGACACCAGCAGAATCTAAAGTTCTCACGGCGGTAAGAACGAAATTTCTTTCGTTCTGGATTGACCACTGATCGGCGCTGCAACCAAGGACACAGTCGTCATCCTCCACCTTTCCTTCCTCAAGCGCAGAAAAATCAATAACGTCCCGAAGTTCCTCGTCCGCCAGATGGCAGGAGAATGTTGATGTAGACCATGCACGCAGCTAGTTTCAGCTCGCAGACACAGATAGCGCGCGTGTCAACACTTCCACTTCCTGTTCGTACAGCGGATGTAATGACGACGTATATTAATTTGCACGTGTTTAACTATAAGCATAATTCACTATGGCGTGTAATTAGCAAATGGTCATTTTTGGTCCAACAACACAAAGTTTATTCGCGGGAAATCTGTTGTCTCGTCTCAGTAAATAAAGAAATTAATTAATGCCTGACGGCATGACAAAATATCCAAAAGACAGTCGCCTTCCTTTGAATTTTAAGTTAATATTCTTTAACGATGCCATTTTATAATGACTCAACTTTTCGGTTCATAATTAATATATGATATAATGATTACCAGCCCATGAATATTGGTCATCTGGAGAGAACTTTTGACTGTGAAAGAGGCTTAGAGCCTGCCACTTCAAAACCATCGTCAGTACGGGCTTCTACTACACATTTTTCACATAACCGGAAATCTTCTAGAACTATCTAAACAAAAGACGGGAGTCTAACGAAGGTTTATTGCGATTACATTCCAAATTCTTTTGCACTAAAAGGGCTATAAGCTGTGTCTATTTCTTGTTCCTACTTTTTAATTTCTGTTTTGCATGGATCAGAGTCCTTCATCGGAATCCGATAGCAACTTACTCACTCAAGAAATCCACCGCCTTTCATTGAATCCAAAGGTTCATCACCGCCTTCACAAGATTATCCTTATTCAAATTCAACCCACTCTCTAACATTTAACTTCATTACAATCCATTTTAATATTATCCTTCAACTTACTCTTATGTTTCATGGTAAATTTAAAGTGACATAGAAGATGCTGTAGAATTTACTTTTTCTTACAATCTCTGATTGGTTAATTAGGTTAATGGACCTATAATAACTTCACCTAGATTCTAGGTTGTCCCCAGACATTGTGGCAAAGGGAAGGAAACCCCCGTCCTGCCAAGAATTGAAGCCCGAACGCCCAGTTCGTAGCTAGTAGCCTGAAAGAGGCCCAAATCCGGATTGACGGAGGCGTTACTTATATACTTTGTATATCATCTTGGAAATTCAGCGGACGCCGACTTCCTTATGAGCTCGGCGTAAACCGTAGTCAGAAATGTGGGGCGTAAGCGATGCCTTTTCTATTTGTGTAACTTTTCTTTTGAATTCGAATCGTTTCATTGGAAAACAGAGACAGATAACGGCGAACGAATAAAATGTACGGAGAAGAAACAGGGAAGGAGAATAGGAAAAGATGGAGCTGAAACAAGAGGGAACACAATAATAATTGTGATCTTACCTCTCGTTCCATGTGTGGATTTTCCACGGATCTGCGTTCTGACATTCGACAACCGAAACCTCCCAATAGCCGCGATGTACGCGACAGACATTAAGGAGGCTAATAAGTCCTTTGAAAGTGCGACAAAGTTCAAATACTTGGGAAAAACAATAACGATTCAAAATGATGCTCACGAGGAAGTTAGGAGGAGATTAAATTCCGGAAATGCTCGCTACTTCTCAGTTCAAAATATTTTGTCTTCCCGTCTGATTTCTAAGAACCTGAAGATTAAAGTATACAAAATACTAATTTTGCCTGTTGTGTGGTATGGGTGCGAAACATGGTCAATTTCGTTGACATTACTGTGTTGAATATTTCGGGCACAAACCTGGGTCCACATTTTCGCCTTCCGCTGTTATGTTATGGCAGTGAGCGTCAGTGTGGACCCGGCTTTAAGAGGCCGAGAAGTGAAAATGAAACTTAAAGATAAAAAGAAGAAGACAAATCTAAATAAGTTGGAGACTCGAGAACAAGTGTCCATATCCAGAAAATCATTCCGTACCGAGCATATTTTATTAGCCACGTGATCTAATTAGAGGTTTGTAGAGACTATTACCGATTGGGTACAAGAATACTTTGTGGGGTGGAGTTATTTTATCACGTGCTCGAGGCTGATTTTCAAAAGACATGCGTAATTTAGAATTTAAAAAGAACCGGTTATGACGACAGGCTTCTGTACGCTGTCAGAATTTTCGTTCACTGTTTAACGTTCAAATGCGGCAGGCAAACTTTTTAAATTTTGGGCCTTTACTGAGTTACGATGCAACTGACCATGAATGCAGAATGCAACGTGCGTGTTATTTCAACAATTTTAGCGTTCGTGAATTTCTTGTCACAGTGAACTTACTAAAACTGCAGCTGTGGTAGCTTGCTTGGTGACACACGCTATGCGACTCCACACCCTCGACCCCCCATTTAAAAGAAGGTTGAGCTGAAACAGGGTGTTTCATGTTAATTGTCGTTGAAATAAAATTTACTGTGCGTTAGATGTATAACACACCTCTTTCGATCTTTACTTTTTATGTATGAGGGGATGGTTATTCATGTAATAAATGTTTCGAACCCCCTCTGAGCTTAAGATTATGGCAGAGCAGATCTCTATCTATCTACCTGTCCGAAAGTCCATCCACCTGTCTTTATTATCCAGAGTTTCCGCATAAAACACAGTAACTAAGTACAACAGCAGAGCATACAGGCTTGGATTCAAACCAGTAACCTGCCGAGTACGAACCCCATTCCACAGCGCCCAGTTCCCAAGCCGCGCGTCGATGCCTGTTCGTTGCTTGGTTCTCAGCGTCAATAACAAATATAATGCTCCATGCGCTGTGATCTAATAGGGCAAACCACGGAAGTCAAGAATACTTTTCCAGAAGTCAGATTTCTTGAATAGCCCAGCGACTATTACATTGTCAAGAAGCATTCTGTTCTATAGTTTGTTTCACAGTCAAATCTAGAGCTCATAACGTGACGAGAACAGTCCTAATGTATTTGAATACATTTATACAAAGACTGAATAATGGCTACAGAATTTCATGAAGCTAAACCTACGATGGCTCAATTTTGTGGGCCCTCAGATTTTAATTGGGAAACTTGGATGTTTCCAAGTTAATGTATGTTCAATAATTCTCTTGTGTTTGGATTATTTACGACGCGAAACTTGGTCAGTGGCATTTATGCAGTGTCACAAACGCCTACATTTTGCGTTTTGGACGAATGCTTTGTGTTGAAAAGCATGAAACATTGGGTACTTGGCATAAAATGAATTAATGGTTTCATCATCGCACTCAGCTGTGCTGATGCAGTGAAAGGTTTCGACGGACTGGACTCGTAGGTCGATTGAATCTGGTGTCAGAGTTGCAATATTAAGACGAAAATTCTCCGGGATGTCGCGCCGTATAATACAGTAGAAACTGACCGACGTTTCAGAGGTGCTTACTTCCTGCATCATTGGGCACTCATCGCCCTGATGATGGTAGGTAATAAGCACCTCTGAAACGTCGGCCAGTTTCTACTAGATTACTTGCCGCTGTGAGAAGCTGAAATCTCACTTACAGCAAGGATGTTTCTGGCAAAGTGACAACTTGCAAGATCAAGAAGGAGATGGGGGATACCATTGAGGTTGGTTTTATGGAAATAAGTTGCGAGTACGTGGACTGGATCCGTGTGGCTTGGCACTAGGACAGACGGAGGATTCTGTTGATCCTCGGGGTTCTGTTAAAGGCCTGCTTCGTGTTCGGCAGGTCCCGGGTTAAAATCTCGGCTCAGAGCCCGGCTATCTCAGCCCCTTCAGGCAAATTCCGGGATGGTACCGTAAATTAGGCCACGACCGCTTCCTTCCACATCCTTTCTAATTCATTATTCATTGTCTTCCTCTCATTCGACGCTGTGTAATCCGTTGAATTGTAAAAAGATAATCACGAGGAGGTTTTATCATTATCGCAGCTGCGTCGTCTCACGCACGGCTCTGCCTGATTTCCGCTGGCCTTGACCTAAGTAATTGGTTCACGCGGCGATTTCTTGCTTCAGGCAGGATCCGGTACGAGAGCTCGTGGCAGAATTTCCTGAAGAGGACGTCTGCATTTTATGGCTGTCGACACGATCACTGTGATGGAAAAGTTCTCTTATCACGGAATGTTAAACTGCAGGTCGTGTCTCAAATATTTTTAGATGCATTTAACTCTTTGAAGCACAGTGGTAACTATATGTACCACCTGCAGTTATATTTATGGGGTCTTCTTAAGGTACAATTTGGCTGCACGCGACAGAGACGGACTCATCGCAGCTTCCCGCCACTCACTTTTGAGGTGACGACCGAGACATGCGGCAAAGTGTTTGTTTTGTTGAGACGCGTGCACATATTCTGTGAAAAATGAGTATAAAAATGCTTCTAAAAAGGTTACTCGAAGAAGAAGAAGAAGATGTGTTGCTGTGTTATTTGTTGCGAAAGAAAGAAAGAAAGAAAGAAAACCTACGAGTTCAATATTCAAAACCAGACGCGAAGAAGGGTCTTTCTGTCTGTTAATAAAGAATCATTTATCATTAGAAGAAGAAAGTTTCAGGAGTTATTTCAGATTGAATCAAAAGCAGTTTGGTTACGCACTGAGTTTAATAGGAAAAACATACAAACAACAAAAACTGTCGCTCACGTTACGGTTAAGTTTCTTATATTGTATTATTACTAATTATGTCACAAATGTAATGACAATTGTCTTCATTCTGTGATGTTGGTTGGTTCGGGGGTCGAGGCAGTTCTTAAAGGAGAATACCTCAGATGAACTTGGGTTGGACAGCCCATGTTGCTCCTCGCATATCCATCTGAATCACTTCATAGTGACTTAAAATGTTAGCTTGTATTTTCAAACGTGGAGCCTTTACGTGGTTCCCAAATGAAGCAATTTCGTCTTCAATTTCTGTATCAGTGTTGGCACTTAACTGTTGCACGAGATTATCAAGAATATCATCATGATTGTTGTTGCGTCTTTTTCGTCGTGGAGGCTGTGGTACAGAGGACTGCGATGCTTCATCTGGACAACCTTCGCTGTTTTCAGTCCGAGTCTCAAACTGTGCGTTTGCCGCTGAATCTGACTCAACATTAGATGCAGTAGGTCTTTCTGTTGAAACCGGTTCTAAGAATTGGAGTCTCTTGAAAAAATCCCACTTAGAATTTTTCGGTGGTGCAGCTGATCCGGTTGACATTTTTCTTTTGCGTTTAAATCGATTGTATGAATCCCGTATATACTTCCAGCGTTTTCTACAGTCTCCATCTGAAATGAGAAAATACGCCCATTTTCGTGTGCGTGTTCTTTGTGTACGATATCACTTATTGAGTGATTGACAATTTTTTCCCTTCAGATTTATGGCGACTGGCGAAAGTTACGCTTCACTATCGTTTGCTTACCGTATATCAGCGCGTCATATTTCACCAATCGTGAAAGAGGTTCTTAGGTGTCTAAGAAACAAGTTGGTACCTCAACTCATGCCTGAACCTACGCAACGAGAGTTTCAACGCATTTCAAACGAATTTTGGATAAAATGGAATTTTCCGAACGCCGTTGGAGCCAATCTCTTTCAACTACAAAGCTTTCTTTTCTATCGTTCTTTTAGCCATCGTGGACGCTAATTACAAGTTTATTGCGGTCGACGTCGGTGCATATGGCAAAGAAGGTGATTATTGGAAATAACTTTAATCTTCCGGGTCCTGAGTGCCTTCCGGGAACCATTTCTAACTTTCAGGCGAAGCATCGGGTCTCGACGCGTATCTGATGAAGTTGCAAAGAATGACGTAACTGAACAGACATTCAATTATCGCCTTTGTCGTGCCGGAAGGGTATCGGAAAATGCATTTGGGTTGATTTGCCAAGTATTTTGAGTGTTTTATACACACATAAACATTTTGCCGGAGACATGTGATGATTTGATATTAGTCGCCTGTTACGCGATGGATTCCTAGTAAAAATCTGGAAAAACTTTCTATCACTTCAGTAATGACGTGGAAACAACGCCACCAAACACGCACTCCTTATCTCGAGCAGGAGGCGAGATAAGAGAAGAGTTGAGAAAATATCTCATGTCAGACGCTGGTGCAGTTTCTAGGGAAGTAGATCGCAAAAACCTGGTAATAATCCATTCATTGCATGACGTGTTTAAGTCTAGAAGACGTTATATTGTATTATAAAAACGCAAACAACTAACCACTTTTGTCTAATTAGGCGAGCTTCGGGATTTAGAGGGTTAAGTCTGGCATTTATGAAAGCGACAGTGAACTTATGAGTCCTGCAAATTTCGTGACTGTCAGGCATCGAGCAGGACCCCGTTCCTTGGCGTATAAAAATGTATTCTGTGAAAGTTAAGTTGCCACCACGCCCCGCAGTAAAGCTGACAACCGATTTCAGACTACGTTGCCGATAACTGGGTTACACCGAACGCCTATTGATTGCAGCATCCTTGGCGATGTAAAAGTCTGACCAGAACGAGCTGCATGGAGCAGAGTCCTTCTTCAGCCCTCGGTCGGTCGGCTAGTCAAATTCTGAACGAAATTCTTATCTCCTTATAACGCAGTTTCCTCCTCGCTCTTGTCACTTCATCCGTCTCGGGTCCAGATATTACCCTCAGCGCTCTCTTCTCAGACACCCCGAGTCTGTGTTTTCGCTTGAAGTGAAAGACCGGGTTTCACACCCATACAAAACAGTAGGAAACATTCGTTGTTAGAGAGGAGACGGGAAACAGAAGATTGTGAACTGCGGGCGGGAGAATGTGAAGGTGCGTCGTGCAGTTGTAATACGCTTGGAAGTGCCTGAGGTAAAGTTGGTAATCGGCTTCCTCAGACGTTGGTAGTATTTCGTAGGATTGGCGGGCAGATTGAAATAGCTGAAGATTGTCAGTTTGTAGATAATAATATGAAGAGTTTTATTCAGTCTCAAGACAAGATCAAGTTCACGCGCCCTGGGACCATGAAGTTTATGTATAATATCGAAGAAGGTGGCGTGATGTCATTCTCTTTATGAGTGCGACCTCACACGTGATCTCGTTACAGGCGATGACATCATAAGGAAACTGTTATCACAGGAGGCGTTGCGAGCTGTGAGGGCGCTCTCATATTACATCTGCTTAATCTCAATACGTGGAACTTACACAGTGTCTGAATTTAATTCGGATGGAGTTCGGACCTCAGCTTCTGGGGAATGCGGTGATGATCCTTCGCGGAAGTGTAGGCAACTGTCAGTTGCTCGAGAGACGTGCTAATTCCTTTCTTGTAGCTCCTGAGAAATGCCGCCAGTCGTTTTTCTGGGTCTCTCCGACTGTCGGTTGTTTCCATGGAGACGGTTCCCTGACCTTGACCGCTATTTGTGATCTGGCCTTCGGCGTTGTGCGAGGGCTGGGCCTGCCAAAGAATTACGGAATGTTGGTCGTTCGCTTAATAACTCGCCCTGCTCGATTAATCCAGACCCGGGGACTAACAGGAATCTTTACTCGAATTTACCGCGGGCCGGCGAGGGAAGTAGGTTGTGTGGATAAAGCTGGCTCAGGAGGAGAATGCCCCGCGTAGCGAACTTTCGGGTTGCTGCCCTCAACAGCGCTGAACGGATTTTGATGAAACTGAACGCGAACTGGCGTCGGTAGGCATCGCTTCGGGAAATTCTCCGCTCCACATTTAGCTCATCTCTGGTTTTCAGAGTTCACTTGGCAAATGTTCACATTCGCTGGCTTCATATTTTAGGGTAACAAGTTTGAATCCACGAAGTCATTGTCATTATCGGAGATAGAATTGAAGTTGCTCAAAATCTGCCACCACGCGAGATCCGACATACAGACAATTGTCTCAGTTCCTTGCCCACGTAAAACCGACGTTTCGGGAACAAACCCTGAAGATGGGGACAGAGTTTGTTCCCGAAACGTCGGTTTACTACGGTAACCAGTTGATTATGTGTAATAAAATTGTTTGTATCTTGTGAATCACACAAAACATCATAGTTGAATGGTTAGTACTCCTGCTACATGTTTGGCAGGTCCTGGGTTCAGATCTTGGCCTGCAGACTGGCTATCGTGACGAAGGCTTGTTGTGGTTTTCCTCAGTCCCTCCAGAAAATGCTTGGATAGTTCCTTAAATTAGGCCATGATCACTTCTGTCCACATGTTTTCCAATTCTCTGTTTACTATCATCCTCTCACTCGACATTATAAAGTCTCAGCTAGTGACAGCATCGTTAAATAAAGTATAAATAAATTGTGAGTCACATGAAGATGGCTGCCTTCTGGGTTGTAGCATTACAACACAGAAAACGAGTCATATTCGTACTCGCCACTGTGAGAACCTCAATTCTTACTGTGACTCGCATGCTTTTGTTATGCTGTAACTTTGTGTGCCTGAAACTCGGGACTGTCAGTGTGATGGTATGAGATAAGAAATTCATGAACATGTGTCTGCACGACCTTGAATTTTAAGACATCCCATCTTACTAGTGACATCTTATAAATTGATCTGAAGTTGTCACTGACATGAAATCCCACAGTCTTGGACTGGGGACATTAAAATATCATAGTAATTTATAAAAAATACATTTAACACTGCTTTAGCTTTATTCAGCTTTCAGTATCACATTTAATTTTCATTGTTGCAATTTGCATGCTCTTTCCTAATGTTCTTCAGTAAGACACATCCTAGTTGCTGATTTAACTTCCTTGTGTAGAGCAGATGCTCATGGGAAAAGAGTGTGAAGATGACAGCGTTGTGGGATATTGCGCAGTGTAGTGTAATATAAATTGACACCATTATTAGGCGATCTCTCTGGTGATGAAGGCAGTAAGCATATTCCCCTTGTTACTTCATGCTTTTAAGTTAGTCATGTTTCTTTTCTGTATTAATAACATAGGCAGGAAAACTGTGACATGAGTTAAGAAAAATAAAAGCAGTAAGTACAGTTTCTATGGGATATTATGATACAATGTATAAAATGTGAAAGTAGGGCAAGGAAATATCTCAATTTGGGAACTCTACATTCAGACAGGTAAAATGCCATTTGTTGCTTTCGAACATTTTCGCTAGATCTACTGATACTATTGGTAGCACTGCATTAATCTAAATATATCGATATGGGAAAGAATGACTAGCGAAATTGCGTCGATCACTTTCGTAACCTGTTTTGAAGTACAGTACATATTTCTTGTACAGAGGTTTTGCAGTTATGTCAGACAGCAGACTGGCCGTATCTGATGCGAAGGTCTGAAAAAACAAGCACACAAACTGTGATGATCTCGTGGTAGTGGATTGTGTCTTGGAGTCTACGACTAGACAGCGGCGGATTTATCGTACGTAGTAAGATTTAGCAATTTGTGCGTTGTATTATAATTTTAACGGTTACATTATTTCTTGACGATGACTTCGCAGTTATACACACGAAAGTAAACAAGGTACGAAGTACTGGTTAATCTTGCACTTGTACTACCTTATCCGTGTGTTTGGTCACGTAACTTCGTCTTGTTTCAGGTTCGGACTTCTGTAGGGCCCTATTAAGCATGACAGATCTGCGATTCGATGGCCGAGTGGTTGTAGTTACAGGAGCTGATGCAGGTGATTATCGTACACGAAAATAATGTTTGTGCCTGATCGCTTTTCTAGTATGCAAGACTTTCTTTCGGAAATATTTAATTCTTGTCGAAATTATTTTAGGTTATCGTTCTTGTCTTCGCGGTTTCAGCTTCATTAATGACTATATTGTACAAAAAAAATATAGTTCTTTCCCTCATTTGTTAAGACAAAAATATGAAATTGAAGGGTGTGGGCTGCTACAACAGTATGTTTCCAGTTTTAATTGTACCAGTTTGTGTGTGTCCATTTCCATGGATAAAAGTTGTCATGATAATATTAAAGTATGATGAGACTCCACATGCCATGTGATGTGTGCACTGCAGAGGTGAGTTAATACCCTTCTCTTTTATCATTTGTCTGTTTCCATTGTCTCATAATCGTATTAATCATGGCATTTGCTTACAACTTCTTGTAATGAACAGTTCTGTGTGTCGTTTCACCCACTTATCATTTCTTGTGTGCCAGTTCCTCATAATTCTGACCAGCCATGACTTTATGTTTCAGGCCTGGGTAAAGCATATGCCCTGCTGTTTGCGGAGCGTGGAGCATCAGTTGTGGTGAATGACCTTGGTGGTGGTCGCCATGGCGATGGGAAGAGTAGCAGTGCAGCAGACAGTGTTGTAGAAGAGATCCGGCACAAAGGTGGGTTTAGTGCATTATGATGCTTGTTGGCTGCTACTGCATTTGCATGTAAGTTTCTTGTTTGTCCTCTCACCTCTTCTCTTTCTCCTTCCTTCTTACAAACTGCTTCCTTGTGTCCCCCTCTACCACCTCCGTCTGATTCCCTTTCCTTTCCAACTTCTGTTTTACGGTGAAGTCGCAGCACCGCGGGATTGCATCTGTATCGTAGATTGTTTTGTTTCTGGTAGGTGGCAAGGCTGTAGCCAACTATGATTCTGTGGTGAATGGAGAGAAGATTATATAGACGGCTCTGGAAGAGTTTGGACGAGTAGATGTGGTAGTGAACAATGCTGGCATCCTGGACAAGTCATTCTCCAGGATTAGTGACGCAGACTGGAGTATGTTTGAGATTAAATCTTATTCTTGGCCATAATATCAGATTGTGGGGTACTTTCAGTGTATTTGGACTGCTACAGTCAGTCAGGCAGAAAACTAAGAGCGCCAGTGACTGGATATTATGTAGCTGTCCCAGGGGCCATTTTACCTTAAAGTCTGATAGTTCAGTGAAATTGGAATATCATTTTTCTGCAGAGACTAATTCTGAAAGAGTTAAAATTCACAAGCGTCTATTCTCATTGTGGTTCTGACCAGTTTCAAGAGACTGTCCATGGCATTTGCCTAGAGAGGCTGAGGAAAACCTTGACAAATACTGTCTGCTATGCTGAGCTGTTTTGACTGTTATTGATATTGTATAGGAGGCCAAAAGAAAAGGGACTATGGTAGATTTCTTGAGTTCAGGGATGGTTTTGCATGCTTTTTTGTCTAGTTACTAGTGCTGTTGAGGTTTAATGATCATTTGTTACTGTTGCAGGCTTAATTCAGGACGTACACCTAACAGGTGCTTTCAAGGCAACTCGAGCCGCGTGGCCTCACTTCCGTAAACAAAAGTATGGACGTGTCATTGTGACATCCTCCAATTCTGGTCTATATGGGAACTTTGGGCAGGCAAACTACAGGTCGGTGTTAGTGACACTTTAGTATATTTATCTTTCATAGGATTGATCATTTGTATAATGTGTGCGTGATATCTTGGACATTAATCTGTTCTGCTTTGAATATCTTTGGGATTTAAAAGTATTAATTACAATACACCCCTCCCCCCGCCTATGAAATATTGATTTAACATTCTGGTTATTTATAAAAATAAAAGTTTGTCTTTGGTTGCCAGAAATGGTAGAAACTGTTTTCCCCCACAGTTCCTCAAGACAGATGCTGGGATAGTGTGTTATATAACCGAGGGTCACTTCTACATCCTCTCCAGTTCGTCATTCACCATCGCTCTTCCTTTCAGGACTGTGTAATTCGTGCGGCTGAAAAGTTGTTCTCAAATAAGAAAGTTGGTGTGAGCGATGGCCGCTTTATGCATTTCTTGGGAAGAGTCCATGCATGTTTTTTTTATGGTTGCAGTGCTGCCAAGATGGGGCTGGTCGGTCTGAACAATACGTTAGCGATAGAGGGCAGGAAGGACAACATCCACTGCAATGTGATTGTGCCAACTGCGGCATCCCGGCTTACTGAAGACATCCTGCCACCTGGTGGGTGCTGCTGATACTAAAGCCTGACAGTGTGTCACTTCTGTTTACAATAAATGAACATCAAAGTGATGCAAACAGTGCATTTTGGAAGTATATTCACCCTTTTGTCATATTATCAGTTGTAATAAATAGTTCATGTTTTGGAGATCTGTTATCAGCAGTTTTTAATATTGTCTCATGATTATAAACACTAATGTGATACTGATAAGTCACTTGTTTGTTGCACAGATTTCTTTGCGCAGCTGCGCCCAGAGCTGATTGCGCCAGTCGTCACGTGGCTGTGTCACGAATCCTGTGAGGAGACTGGCTCCATCATCGAGTCTGCTGCTGGCTGGGCAGGAAAATGTAAGTGTCAGTGGCACCCCTGTTCGGAATATGCTCGATGCCTGTAACGACACCACTGGTTCTGAGTGATGTGATGCCGTCCAAAACAGGACTGCATTTCATTAGGGTCATGAAGGTTGGGTCTGTTGTTGCTCTTTCAGTGAAATGCAGAAATGATTTTTTCACTGCAAATCACAATCGTAGATAAGTCGCAGAATCTGCATGTGGACTTCCGTAGATGTGTCAACAGCGGTAGAATGACCGGATTCATGTTTCAAGGGTCCTGATTTCAGTGAGACAGCTTGGAATAGCCATGAAACGCAGTAATGATAGACAAGCAGAGAACCGTTTACCTCCCGTGCTGAGTGTCGGCAGAACTTTCCATCAGGATGCGTTCTTGTCTGACAACCTTCAGGTTATCTGGTGCGTTCACCGGGCGGCCTGCTGCGTGCACAGATGAATGAGCTGGTGACACCAGAGGCTGTTCGTGAGAACTGGGGCAAGGTGAAAGATATGTCTGCTGCCGTTAAATTGGAGTCCATCCAGGAGGCATCTGGTACCCTGATGACCGTTCTGGAGCAGATGAAGTCGAACTCTGGGCTTTCTTCTGATGGCGTGAGTTATGACTCGATGTAGTTTTTTACATATGCTTTCAGATAGTAATTATTCAAGTTACCCCTGTGTCTAAGCACCATCCAGTGGAGGTGTATAGAGGGAGTGTAGTATAAGACGTATGAATGAGCAGAATTAATTTTGTTTATTGTGTACAGGGTTTTAGCCCGTCGCCATAATTGTAGTACGTGGTTTACGTTACTTCAGTTGTGTGTTTCTTGCGTATGGTGTTGGAAGAAGCTGACTGCTTCATTGTGGCTTACGCCACTGGAGGTCCAGTATTTTGTTAAATGAGGTGTACATTAGTTTTGGCAATGGCTGGTGCTGCCATCCAAGTATTGATGGTGGCTAATGTTTGTGCAGACTTGAACTTCTTTTGTCTTCTTGGTGACACTTATTCTGTGAACATGGTTTAAGGTCCTGATTTCCTTTCCAGAAGAGTGTTGTGACAAAGTTCCAATACACTCCTCGTGACCTGATCCTGTATGCACTGGGAGGTGAGTAATGTGCCATTATGTGCGTGTGTTTGTGACAGTGTGACAGACAAGTAATGTGTTTGTTTTATTGCAGTTGGTAGCACTGTGACCAACCCAAGTGACCTGAGATTCCTGTATGAAGGCCACGCAGACTTCTCTGCGTTGCCGACGTTCCTCGTGTTGCAAGGCGTGTCTGCCGTGATGGAGTCTAGTGTTACTGCTGAGGTGTTCAGTGGCAGGGATTTCAATCCTGCCAGGGTAAGTGAGGTTATGTCTTGATAAGCAGACTCTTTTGAGGATAACCGCAAGGTTCAGCATCGGTCATTTCGAAGCCTGCCTTCGGATGCAACCCTGAGCCACCTCACAATCTTCTTGCTGTGTTTTCATCTCTGTATGTGCATTTCTTGCCTTCGCAGCTGAACATGTCCATATATCTTAACGCAAGGCACATTTTACTGCCTGTGCTTTGTCTATTACGAATATAATAGCCAGTCTCCATCGCACTTGACTTGTTTAGTTCACTGTACATGCAGTGAGGAAGAAATTAAAAGTCTGCTGGTCCTCATGGAATGAAAGCAGATCCAGCTTCTGCAAAAATAATACTGCAGTGAGTTGTTTTTCTGTTCAGTGCAACGGAGGATCATTCAGGTCGTATTCTATGCTAGTGAAGTTGTAATTGAGCAGTGTGGTGTGGACTCGGGGAATGCTTGCTATCATTCAGTCCAAAATGTTTTGTCCTCTCATCTCACATCAAGAAAACTAAAGATACAAAAGTTGTGCTGTATGGGTGTTAAACTTGGTCTCCCACTTTGAGGGAGGAACATAGATTGAGGGTCTTTGAGAACAGAGTGTTTAGGATATTTCGACCTAAGAGGCAGGAAGAAAATTGCATTATGAGCTTCACGGACTGTACCCCTCACTTGATACTGTTAGGGCGATTAAATCGAGGAGGATAAGACGGGCGGGACATGCGGAACGCATTGTGGAGGGGTGGGGTGTTTACAAGATATTGGTTAGAAGGCCTGAAGGGAGGAGATTGTGGGTGAGACATTGGCGTAGGTGGGATGGCGTTGAGATGGACCTTTGGGAGATAGGAATCTATGGAGCAAACTGGATGCAGCTGGCTCAGGTTAGTCTTATGGCAGGCTTTTGTGAACTCAGTGATGAACCTTTGGCTTCTATAAAGAAAGTGTTCTATTTTTTGAGAAGCCAAGTATACAGTCAGTTTTTCAAAGAATATCCTGCACCATAGAGAGAGTGAGGATAGAATTCACACTGATTCAGTTAGCTGCACAGAGTGTAGATGCTTCCCACTGGCATGCCACTCGGTCATGTAAACAAATGACAGTATTCAGTTGTTTTTGCAGATATATCATAAAGTATTTCTTTCTTTCTTTCCACTAAATGGATTCGAGAAGTTCTGCTAACTTAAAGATAGTTCAGTGGTTTCGACGTAGAGAATGATTGGATTATGAACCTTAGGGTTGCTGATGAGGCACAAAGGAATGAGAAACGATTGAGTACATAATTGGAGTTGACTGAGGAGGATCGTGTTGCTGCTATGTTGCCAGATGTTGCATGGTGAGCAGTACTTGGAGGTTCTGCGTCCCATCAACAGTGAAGGGACTCTTGAGGTGCACTGCAAGGTGGTGGATGTGTTGGACAAGGGATCCGGGACTGTTGTGCTGGTGGAAGGTGAGATAAAATTGTGCAGTATGATCATTCCATTTGTAACTTCTGTCAACTTGGTTCGTGCAGTTGTAACGTGTCTCTTTTTCTTTGATCTGTCTAGGCTAGGGGGAATATAAGTGGTTTAAAAGTCTAGTCTTCAAGGTGATACAAATTCAGTTGCTGTCTGTTGTCATTATTGCAGTGGAGACATTTGATGAAAGTGGTGAGAAGGTGGCACAGTCCCTGCTGACAACATTTGCTGTTGGAATGAAGGGTGTTACAGACAAGCGTACTTCACCCTATGATGTGCCAACAGCAGAACCACCAAAGCGGATTCCTGATTTGTCTGTTGAGCAACACACGTCTCTTGATCAGGTCAGAATAGAGGGTAGCATGTGTTACGTGTGAGGCTCTTTGGTTATTTTTCTTTGAGGGGGGGGGGGGGTGAATGTAACTTTTCTTATTCTGTGTATGTATTTTTAGTTTCTTCTGTCAGTAGTACTAACGTGTGAAATATGGAGAAGAAGCACAATCTAATTAAGATCTTGACATATTTGTGGTGATAGAGCTTTGTAAAATGTGCATCCTTAAGATTATTTGATGTAGACTGAAAATGCTGACTGCTTTGAATCTGCACTTATTGCTGTGTGTGAAAATTATGACTAATGAAACACTGCAGCTAAGTCTGTAGAATTTAGTATGGAGAGAGATCATAAACACACCTACAAATTAATTGTCAATGTTTCTTCACTTCAACATTATTTCCTGCAGGCTGCACTCTACCGACTGTCTGGAGACCGCAACCCACTTCACATTGATTCGAATGTGGCTGCATTTGGTGGATTTGATCGGCCCATCCTGCACGGTCTGTGTTCGCTGGGCTTCTCAGCCCGCCATGTCCTACAGCAGTATGTGGATAATGATCCAACCAAATTCAAAGCCATAAAGGTGTGTAATAGAAACATCTCTTTTTGGGGCTTTCCTATTTTCACATTCTCATGATAACATTCCAGCACCCTCTTTCTGTTGTTCTATGGATTGTTTGTGTTCACAGCATTTTTCACTTGCCTCTTCCGTGTCTGATGTACAGTTCAGTTGATGTCAGTCATTGTACTTTCTTATTCTTTCCACATGCTTTCCTATTTTCTCGCATCCCTGTTGGAATACTTCATAACCGTGACTCCCATTCACAGTGGATACGTTAAGGGAGGCCTATGGTAAGTAAAAAAATATTCATGTGAAGCATGGTGCAATGGTGTGGCTTGATAGTATATTTCTAAGTTGTAATTCCGGAGGACTGTTCATAACATTTTACCATTTCAGTCTCTTCTTTTTAATTTTATCATCTTGTTGCTTTGTAAGTTCTTTGTACTTTTTTTCCATCAGAGAGATTGTTAAATATGATGTTATTTCATGAATGTGTTTCATTTTCAGAGGTTATATAGCATCAGATAGAATGAGAGGATAATGAATGGGTATGAATTTGGAAAGGGGCAGTAATATTAATTTTCATGTTACTATGCTGGAAGTTCTTTGGAGGGACTGAGGAGAACTCTGATTAGCCTGAGAAGGATAGTCAGAAACTGGACTGAGATGCAACCTGATATCCCCATTAATATGGTTTAGATCGTTGCACTACACAGGCCATCAGAGTGTGAGGGTATGAAGAAAATGATGACTGTCACTGGTTTACAGGCTCGGTTCAGCAAGCCGGTTATCCCTGGGCAGACACTACAGACTGACATGTGGCAACAGGGGAACCGTATCCACTTTCAGACCAAGGTGAAAGAGACGGGGAGCGTGGTGATATCTGGCGCATATGTCGATCTCACCGAGGCATCCGTCCCGCAGCACAAGGTACGTTTTTGTGGCTGACTGATGGGCCAAGATCATCTTTGATGATGGTTGTTCTGCTGGTGAGAAATTTCGTTGCTGCTGGCCTTTCATCACGTTCACATAATTCTGCCCTTATGCTCTGTCATGAGCTGGTTGAGTCCTATCTATCTCTTCACATCATATTTCTCTAAGGTGCATTTTAGTAATGTCTGTGTGTGTGTGTGTAGATCTCCCAAGTACTGTTTTCCTTTCAGCTTTTCCAATGAAATTTTTGTGTCAAATTTCATGTCTACGCAGTGGAAATAAAAAGTCACACATATTGCAGGTTCCTCACAGAAAAATGCAATTTGATTATGCAGTACACTGCTACTAAACAAGACGAAGCATTTGAGCTGTGTTGTTTGCATGTAAAGCTTACTTAATATAAATGTACATTTTGATGTAAATTCTGTAATTGTGTGTTGGAGAATGTTTAATTTAGTGTGGGTTTAATGAGCCAAATATAAGATTTAATTCTGGATTTTTAGTAAAATGATAGGAAAGCTCTGATGGGCAGGGCATACAGCATGCATGAGCAAGACATGAAATGAGTACAGAATTTTGTGTGGAAAACCTGAGGGAAGAGATGGCTTCAGAGACCAACTCATAGATGGGAGTGTAATATTAAAATGGATCTTTAAAATACTGGGTGTTAGGTTGTGGATTGTGTTCAAGTGGTTCAAGATAAGTCCATGAGGCAGGCCTGAGCTGTGTGGTGTTTGTTCCTACAGATTGCAAGTTGTGTTTATAATCGATATAAAGTGTAACTGATATTCTGTTATCTTGTGATAACCTGCATTGTTCAGCCTAGCAATTTCTTACTCTCAGTGACAAGGTTATGTTACCTTTTTGTTAAGATCCCAAACATTACAGCATTGCTAGTATCACATCTTCAGTAAGATCCATTTTAACCCTTTAAAGCTGAGTTGTAACTGTATGTACCACCTGCTGTAACAGTCATTATCTCTGCATTTTGCCCACAGAATATATAATGTGGGTTTTATATTGATCTCAGAATAAACAGTAATTTATTTCTCTAAGCAGCATTAACTAGTTTAGTGTTGTCGTGGAGACGTGTTGTGTTTTCTTTGAGGTAACAATGGATTGATAGAATATTATGCACCTTCACTGTGGCTGAAGGGGTTAATTATTTTCTTTAATTTCCTAGTTGGTCTTCAGAGGTTACTCAAGAGCTCTATGGAATTTCTTTGTTTTCTCTTTCCTAGTTACATTTCCAGCTTATGGTAAATATCTGCAAATCAATTTCTCAGGATATTTGCATCTTCAGTGGGCAAAGTGAGGAACAAACTTCACGATTTGTACAGTTCACTTAGTGCTTTGTGAATAGTGAACTGTGGGAGACAAAGAGAAGTTGTCACATGAATACATTGTTTCACTACACTTGTTTATGTAAAATGTCATTAGGTCAGAAATTGGCTTAGACTTGGAAAAAAATTTTGGCATGAAGCTGGGGGTGGAGCCGAGTCATGATATGGCCATTTGTGTGTGTTTTGTGTAACAGAATAATGAACCTTTGTTTTGTAAAAGCAGTAAGTTTTTTGACTAGCTGAGTCACTGTCAAGGAGGCAGGAAAGACTTTGCACTTTAGCCTACATGTAAGGTTGTCTTGATAACATGTACAGTACAGTACAGTACAGTAGCTGTGTTCAAGGTCATGGAAGAAACACAAGTGAGTAGCTCTGATGTATGCTGGTTGCATCAGTCAGTCACTATGCCTGCTGTGATGAGGTCCACCAAGGTGAGGGAAGTGAAAACTGGAATTTGTAGTTGAGAGGCACATCTCATGTCCTGACATAGAATGAAAATATGAACATTGTTTTGCATTTGTTTTTAAGCTAAAAATATAGTATTCATAAATATTTAACACGTTCAGGAAGTACTCATTATTGATTACAGAGTGTGTAACCATCGAAACTACTCTCAGTAATGCTAAAGATCAAATTACATCATATCCATATTTTTCCACTTTTGTATGGTTGTAAAATATGGTTTCTTTCTTTGTGTGAAGAACCTAAATTGTGTTTGAAAACAACCAAATATTATTTGGGATCTTGAAGGATCAAATAAGTGGATTCTTAGGATAGTGAACTAAAGGACTAAATGTGTTGTTCATAAGATGAAAACACATAATGTATGCATAGTTTGGTGGGAATCCTGTTAAAAAAATTGGACATAAGTAAGACTGAGAATTTAAGGGGAGGATAATATTAAGCTGGATCTTAGACAAATACAGATGTGTTTGAACTGTGCCAAAGTGGCTTGGTCCTGCAGCTAGTGATACTGTTTGGTATTGGCAATGTTCGACCTTCGTTTTCTATCACCAGAGAGTTAACAGGTTCCTAGAGACATGCAGAAATGGTGTATGATGTTGGTGGCTTTGTAAACTGTAATGTGAGGTTGCATTGTTGGTGCAGGCATCCACATCAGCGCTGGATTCGGATGGTGTGTTTGACTTGCTGAAAAAGCGGGTTGCGGCAAACCCAGAGCGTGCCAAGAAGATCGGTGGTGTGTTCCAGTACAACATCACCAAAGATGGCAATACTGTTGCCACCTGGAGTATGTATCACACAGTTGTCATGGATTTACAGCACTGTTAGAGAGTAAATTTTATACAGACTAACTTAAAACTTTCATCGGTTAAACGTTTTGTCTGTGCGGTTAACTCTCCTACTTCATATCTGGCAGATCTTGGGTTTGTATCTCATTTGAGAGACAGGGTTTTCTTATCATAGTCACGGAAGGCAATGATGAGACCCTCGCCGGGTTCGCTTGTCACGGCCACTTGCAGCTGAAACGGAAAGACTTGTTATGCATTTCTGTTGCGTCCTACAGGAGCAGTGTGTGACGATGTTAACAGAAACCCAAAAAACAAAACAAGAGATAAACTTAGGAATTTTACATGATTACAGGCTTTGTGGCATATGTATTTGTCAAGAAGTTCTGGAAAAATGAAATGTATGCAGAAATTTGATGGTGAAACCTGAGGAACACCACTTGGAAGACTTGTAAGAAGTTTGGAGATTAATATTCAATTTTAGCTTTGATGTTAGCTATATTCAGTCCTCAGTTCATTTTAATTATGAGCTTTGAATATCAGAGAAGCAGACAGAAACAAGTATGGTGTCCATAGATGGATTTTCCAAGTAATATTTAAATGAAGATTTCTGTCTTCTGGGTTATTGCGCTGTGTAGTCTGGTCGATGTTAACCAACGTTTCAGAGGTCATACTGCCTCCGTCATCAGGGCGATGAATATGCCAATAGGGTGTGAGGAGTTGGATTTTATAGGCAGGGAAGTGAAAGGTGTAGCCTGCCCCGAGCCAATGGGAGCAGGTATGGGAGTGGACCAATGGTAGCACGTGGGCGAGGGTGGGAGAGGGAGAGAAAGTAGAGAGAGAAAGGTGAGTGTAGTTGTATGGATAAAGGCCCTGAAAGGGGCCGAGTTAGTGGTCTGGTTGGTTCTGGCGGCGCACTCTTGCTCGTTCTCGGAGTCCTCGGAGTGTGTGGATCAGAGGCTTCCAGGACCGGCTCAGGTGAAGTCCATCTTCCCTGTTAAAGTTATCAGGATGAAGTTCGATCTCGATGGCTTCCCTGATTAACCGGTCCATGTAGCCGGTTTTTGAGGAGAGGATAGAAGTGTCCTCTAGCTGTATCTTGTGCTCCAAGTTGAAGCGGTGTTCAGCAACCGCAGATTTCTCGGGCTGCCCGAGCCGGATGTGGCGTTCGTGCTCCTTGATCCTGGCCTCAACGGAACGGCCTGTCTGGCCGATGTAGACTTTTCCGCACTCGCAGGGAACTCTGTATACGCCAGGCGTCTTCAGTCCTAGGTCGTCCTTTACCGGCCGGAGAAAACTGGGAATTTTCTTTGGCGGAAGACCAACAGACTTGATGTCGTGCCTGGCCAGCAACCTGCTTATGCGGTTGAAGGTCGTCCCGACGTAGGGCAGGAAGGCAACCGAGGCTGGTTTTTCAGTAGGCGGTGGCAGCCTCGCAGGCGGATTGAGAGCTTTCTGAATCTGACGGTTGCTGTATCCGTTTTTCCTGAAGGTGGTGGTGAGTGCCTCCAGTTCACTCTGTAGGCTGTCGTGGTCGCAAAGGGCTTTAGCCCTGTGTACCAGGGTCGAGAGCACGGCCTGTTTGTTGGACGGGTGGTGATGGGAATTGGAGTTGAGGTAAAGGTCGGTATGGGTTGGTTTCCGGTACACCTTGTGGCCTAATGAGCCGTCAGGTTTCCGGTGAATGTCTATGTCGAGGAATGGGAGATGGCCGTCCTTTTCAGTCTCCATGGTGAACTGGATGACCTCTGAAACGTTGGTTAACATCGACCAGACTACACAGCGCAATAACCCAGAAGACAGAAATCTTCATATTCACCGCTGTGAGAACCTCAAGTCTTACATAATATTTAAATGTTTCAAAATGAAAATCATTTTATCAATCTGAAGAATTTGTGTTTTATGCTCATTATTTTACAATGGCTTCCTGTACATTC
This sequence comes from Zootermopsis nevadensis, assembly GCF_977971745.1. Lineage (NCBI taxonomy): Eukaryota > Metazoa > Arthropoda > Insecta > Blattodea > Termopsidae > Zootermopsis > Zootermopsis nevadensis. The sequence goes on from NW_028259138.1 coordinate 14,954,939, forward strand.
TAAATATATAATTTAGGACCAGCACAATGGAAATTACAAACATTTCTATAAATTTTGACCACGGTCCATGCAAGTGATAACTCACTTCAGAGGCATCCTCTGTTGGTCTGTAGTTGACTTCTGCAGCTGTGAAGTTGAAGTATCCATATTTCCTTGGTCTGACAGCTACTACATGAGATACATTTGTCCCTGCAGGGATCCTGTCAATCTTGATGTTGAGCTGACCACCCACCAAAGTGAAGGCCTCTTTGTGAAAGCTACTGTCACTCAGCTTAACACCAAGAGCAGTACTTGTGCCAACATTATATAGTGTGTACTGCAAAGAATGTTGTGTGTTATAATCAAACAAGTTTATGAGGTATGTTGGTATTATATGGGTACTAAATACAATATTATCATGAGATGCTCCATATTCTTTGGCTTGTAACATAAACGGCCTATGATATGTAAAAATTTCTATTCTGCAAAAACAACCGGACGATAATGTTTCTGAAACAATATGACATCTAAATATCCCAGCTACTATGTCCATGTCTTCAACCAGATATCTATTCAGTATCTGTTTCGAAATTAGCAATCTGGCACCCGTTTCTTCTTCCTCATTACCATCTACATAAGCAGCTAGGGCTGCGAGAACAAAAATACTTATAAATTTCATTCTTTCAAGACTTTTAACGAAATATTAATTTATACACTCCCCAACGTGTTGTACGCACGAGTACTTCGAATCTTTCCCAACGGAATGGCACTTCTTTATCAAAACTTCCAACTCGTTGCCAACTCACAAGCAACAAAGCATGTAATTCGACTCCTACTGGCAATGACCGCACTTAAAAATTAGTTCCGGTTCCCTTCATTGTCACCAATTTAAAAGTTAATGACGATAAAATATACCGTTCCAGCCGTTGCCAATGTTAAAATGAAACTGTTTTGGCTTCACTGTTAAACACGGAAGTTTAGAAGTTCCATAGTTTGTAACATGCTTTGTAACTCAGAACTGTAGTTTGTTAATCGGCTGTACTTCGTATGCGATTATTTGGAATAATTATTAGGCACATATGGATGTGCTTTGTTATCGGTAATATAACGTAACTGTGTTGAGAATCGTGTCGATGTCTCTGTCATCAGACCCGGAATTGGAAATGAAAGTTAAAAAAGGTTTGAAAACGTGTCAAACATGGATTGAGTTGTTTATGTTGAACTTATATACGTAACATTGCAAAGCACTGCCCCCGATGGTGGAGAAGAGGGTAGAAGTTACCAGACTGCATCATGAGTTGCAGGGACGTTGCTACGATGTGGAGTATGCCATTGGGTAAGGTTTAAAGGAAATTCTGTTCGTTCACTAGTATTCAAGAGGAACCTTGTTCCCAAGTGAATACTTTTCCACAGGCTTGTAGCAGCATCTTGCTCATTTCTAGTTGACATTTTGAATTATGTGAAGTGTAATTTCTTTATGTTACAAGGAAAGCTTATTATTTAATCAATTAACTTAGTGATTTTAGACCTTCATTCATTTGACATTTCTGCCTGGCAAAGGAATAAGATCCTGAGTCCTGACACAAAGTCGCCAAATATGGTGTGTGTGCATGTGTCTATCTATCTATATATATATATATATATGATTTGGAAGAAAAGTGAGAATCACAAGACCTTCCCAGAACTTTGTGTAGTTTTTTCAGCAGTTGTATTGTTCTCCAGGGCAGTGAAGTCTATGGAGGGGGCAGAGGATAACCTTGGTAACATACAGGAACTGCTGAAGAATGCGGTGTTCTTGCGACAGCAGATTAAGTATGAAGAAGCTCGCAGGTGAGTGTTATTGTGAATGTTGTGGACGTGATTTCTGTGGTCTGTCTGTGCCTTCTCTCAGGGTTCTTCCCATTTTATTCATATGTGAACTGAATGTAAGATGAGCAAATGTGTTTCAGTTGGAAAAGAATGTACTATAGCAAGTACAGAATGCTAAATTTGTGGGTTACCTGTGTTTTAGAATACATGAAGGAAATAGGGTTTGGGGAATTTGGGACACAAACTTGTTTTATAGCAACAGGAAGGAAGTCTGTCACTAGTGTAAATCCCCCATAAATAAATATCTCCTATGCGTAAGGAAAAAATGATCTGAATTGTTGTGTAGTACATGGACAAAACTATTCTGTGCAAATCCTCGTTTGGGAAGGAGTGATTCTACCAGTAAATTATAGCAGTGTTGTGTTAGCACTCCTGTTTCTCAAATGAATTACGTCCTATGCACAAGTCTCAGCAGGGGATTTGCTGTCCTGACTGAAGAGGGTTTTTTTTGTCAGTTTCCTCAGATCTTCCAGTTGAATCTGATCATAGTGTATCAGAATATGCCAGTTGATCCAGTGGTTTTTGAATGACTTATAAAGCAGTCTTATTAATTAAGTAAGCTGCATGTGTATGTCCATCTAGCCTGATTCAGTTACACAGCAGTTGACTGGTTTTTGTGAAATTTGGTGTGAATATCTACCATTTCAGTTCTCTTGATCTTCTGTTCATTTTAACTTTGTCATCTGCCATTACTGAATTGAGTTTTGAGGTTCTTATGATAGTGAATATGGAGGTGGCTGTCTTGCAGGTTGTTGCACCATTTAATGTAAAAATCAGTTTGTGCAACGTCGCAGGCAACCATCTTTGTAATGAGTTGTTTTGTAGGACACTAAATTAATTTTATTGCTCTGTGGATCACTGTTTCATTCACAGTAGTGTAGAATACCGGTCAGACAGTGTGTTAGTGATTTTTCACCTTGCTGTGATTCTTCATGTGTGTTAGAATTGTGTTTTGTTCTTGTGTGCTGATCCAAGAACATTTGGATTGGCATGCGCATATGCGCAACGCATGTGATTTATGTTGCATGTCTTGTCTGTGTAGGCTCCCCCACTAATGCTGTGACATGCCAGGTAATTGCTGCTTCCTGTTGTTTATTATGTTGGTAGTATATTATGGTAAGCAGTCACTACATGATCATGATGAAATTGGGGATATCACATGGCCTTAGAATTGTTACTGTGTAGGAGAAAGAGTGCATGGTCACATGGACATAATGTTTCATTGATACAGAGGACACTACAGAACAAGGTAACTGTGGTCCTATAAGTGGGAAATATTAACCTGTCAGTGTGGGCTGTGTCGAATGGACGTCTTTGCACGGTGTGATAGGTGCCATGTATGTTTCCAACATCAGAGTGAAAGAAATGACTATATTTATTCAATTGTGAGGTGATACTGAACTGTGCAATATCGTTATACTAAGAGACAGTATATTTAAGACATTTATTTCCTCTATTAGGTTGAAGGCCAGTTCATGCTTCATTGTTCAAAGTTCCTGCTTTTGGAAAAGTTCTTAATTACAGATAATAATGGCTACTTATTTCACCTGCTGTTTTGTGTGGGTGTTAAACTTGGTGTCTTGCACTGATGTCTGTGATGAGCAGAATACATGTAACTAAGAGAAACATACAGGCAGCGAGAGAAAATTACATAATGAGGAGCTTCATGAATTGTGCTGTTTTTTTGGGAAAGTGTTCAAATCAAGAAACCAGTGGGTGGTTGGTGTTGCCCAAGGAATGTAGTGGCACTTTAGTATTAGCAGTGGATAGTTATATAATCAATATTGTTTGTGCATGTTTTTTTTCCTTCAAATTAGCCATTTAATTACTATGTATTTGCATCGCTGTTTGTTTAATTTTGTTCAGATTACAATTTCATGTCTTGGATCCTCCATTCACAATAATCCTAATCCCATTTAGTATTAAGTAATTTGTACGGTTGAAATATAATTATTAAAAAGCCTACGAATCAATTAGTCAGTTCATTCACCCTTTTAGCCACTTGATCTCTTAATCACAGTCAGGCGGCTAAGCAACCAGTGGATCAATCAACTGCTCATTCTGTTCAAAGATATTTGTTCGTACAGGAACAAGAAGGAGTCATACTAAATTAAGGGTTTGGTGCAGTCTTTACTGTATGATCTACTATTAGCTTCTCAAGGACTCTGCTTCATGAAAATTTTATTTACAATCACAAAATCATGTTTAGATCTTCAAGGACACCGGTTGACCACAGTTTGTTGGGAACAATACTGGTGATTCATGGTTAGGATCATTTTGGTTATATTTTGAGGATAAAATTCATATTTTGGGTATGAAATTCTTACTTGAAACTACATTTCTCGGGCATTTACAGTGAATCCTTCATTTAGTTCAGATGCCAAAAGTGGTGTTCTGAAAGTGCAAAGTTAAGAGCTTTCATTAAAGATTTCGGTGAGGAATATTTTAGTTCTGATGGAACAATTCTGTTCTGTAAACTTTGTGAAGTTAATGTTACAGCTGGTAAGGGATTTAATGTGCAACAACATTGTGATACAAGCAGTAGGCAGGTCAGGTTTCTGTTGCGATATGAAGTGAGCCTGCCAAGTGTACTGAACATACTGCACTGATTTCCTGGCAAGCAGTAGGCTGGTCAGGTGACAGACAGCTTTTCCCCGAGTAAAATCCCAAGGATCAATTAAGCTTCTTCTCTCAGCTATTCCCAGAAAGACAAAATGCATTCACTTTTAACTAACACAAATGCAAAAATAAACAGCATTCTGATGACGCAGTTGATTGAACATGTACTTTTGTTCTTGGGGAGGGGGGCACACCACACACACTTCTGAGTATATAAATGTCACTTATCAATGCCGTAAACGCCTCATGGCGTTTATTTATTTGATTCCTCGGGAATCATCGACACATAACCTCAACCGTTAAACGAGAACACCCTATCATTCCGTAACCTGATGACAGCCCACCTAGATCGCTGTTCGCACACATAAACTTACAGCACCTAAGACTAGATTCACGCAACAAATTTTACCAACTCTCTCTCTCTATCTCTGCGCGAACTTGACTACAGCGAATTCTAGTAGCGAACCCAGTAAACTACGTATTGAGCGGGAAATGCAGGGCATCGATATATCAGGAAGATCCAGAATCGTAATCTTGTAGGAGCCTGGTAGCCGAATGGATAGCGTGCTGGCCTGCGGAATACGACATCGGCAGTTCGAGACCCAGCGGATTCTTACAGTAGTATTAATTCTTAATTCTTACAGTAGTATTAAGTTCTAAATATAAAACGAGGGCAGGACTCAGGACTCAAACGATTTCTGATTTCTGATTTCTGCCCTCTAAAAATAATTGTGGGTTAACGGGAGGGTGGGGCGCCTAATATGATAGAATGAGGGGGGTTATGCACAAATATATAAAAGGGGGCTCAGTTGGGGGTATACCAACAACATACAGACATCAAAGCATATGAGTCGAAAAAGAAACAATCCAGCGAAATAAATCAAACCATCAAACCTGCATGCTTGTCATGTAAGCTGTTGAGTGTGTTCGCAGACTGACTTGATATCTGAACAGGAAACCTGATGGGACAATGAATGAAGTGTGTAATTACCTGACCTATAGGATGTACTTTAAATGTTGTGATTGTAAGTGTGAGATGATATGTTGACAGAAGTAAATGCAGTTTGGGATTGACATTATTGCTGTTTCCAGTTGGTATAGGTATCGTTTGTAGGCGTGGGTGGAGACTATTTGTGAAGTGATTTTGGTTTTTGTTATGTAGTGCTGTGACCTGCCGGGGTATTTTCTGTGCTTGTGGTGTGTTAAGCAAGGATAAAGGTTTTAAAACTTGTAAACTTGTAAGTTTGGCGTGTGGTGTTTGTTATGAATTTGGATTTGCTTGCAAAAATCTCATGCCCAGTAGATGACAGATTTGTTGATTTATTTGGCTGGATTTTTTCTTTCGACTCAAGTGCTTTGAACACATTTTGGTTAAAGATTGTTGATTGATATGATGTCTGTTTGGACCACCTTTGGCTGCTCCCTCATAAATATATTTTTGCATAACCCCCTCATTCTCTCATCTTCGGCTCCCCACCCACCCGTTAACCCTCAATTATTTTTTTAGAGGGCAGAAATCAGAAATCGGTTCAGTCCTGCCCTCGTTTTATATTTAGAACTTAATACTACACTTAATACTACTGTAAGAATCCGCTGGGTCTCGAACTGCCGATGCCATTCGGCTGCCCTTCTGTTCCCGCTCAATACGTAGTTTACTGGGTTCGCTACTATAATTCGCTGTGGTCAAGTTCGCACAGAGAGAGAGAGAGAGAGAGAGAGAGTGAGAGAGAGAGTGAGAGTGAGAGAGAGTGAGTGAGAGTGAGTGTGTGTTGGTAAGCGTGAGTCTAGTCTTCGGAGTCTTGGAGGTGCTGTAAGTTTATGTGTGCGAACAGCGAACTAGGTGGGCTGTCATCAGGTTACGGAATGATGGGGTGTTCTCGTTTAACGGTTGAGGTTATGTGTCGATGATTCCCGAGGAATCAAATAAATAAACGCCATGAGGCGTTTACGGCATTGATAAGTGACATTTATATACTCAGAAGTGTGTGTGGTGTGCCCCCCTCCCCAAGAACAAAAGTACATGTTCAATCAACTGCGTCATCAGAATGCTGTTTATTTTTGCATTTGTGTTAGTTAAAAGTGAATGCATTTTGTCTTTCTGGGAATAGCTGAGAGAAGAAGCTTAATTGATCCTTGGGATTTTACTCGGGGAAAAGCTGTCTGTCACCTGACCAGCCTACTGCTTGCCAGGAAATCAGTGGAGTATGTTCAGTACACTTGGCAGGCTCACTTCTTATCGCAACAGGAATTTGGCACGTGGAAGATTGTTTTTTGTCCAACAGTTCTCAGACTTTTCCTGCGTAAGACGTAGTTTACTACTACTCTGCTATGACAAGGAGGTCGGATGAGTTCGCTGTTTTTCAGACGTTGCCGTCCCTGCCTATGATAAAATGGCGTGGGCGTTCTGCCCCTCTGTATTTCTTTGGTTGCTAGGATGCATTCTGAGTCCAGTGCAGATTTACTCTCATATATATTGCCAGGGCGTGGAAGTTAATTTGAATTGATGTGTGTCATCTTTCCCTTGTGTGAAGGACATAAGTGTGAAATATTTTGGTTGCATGGAGGGTTGGTTTAGTTGGCCAGTTGATTATTGATGAGGTGTAGAGTGCATTCGTAGTAGCAGTTACGACTGGTGTCACAATGCGGATATTTATTTTGGTATTTGGTATTGTTTCAGGTAGGAGTGCCTGCAAGCATGTGGGATACTATAGCCGTTGCCCACTTTTGATTCCTAGTGACCAAGTATGGGGTGTTCGTAGCATGCCTCACAATGCCACAAGGAAGACCTCAGGCCCTCGTGCGATTACCTTGCTTTCCGAGGAGGTGTACGGTTATAGATTTAGTGGGAGTGCCTAGTCTGTCTCAAAGAGTAGTTTGAGATCAGGGGATGTACTGAGTAGCAACTTTCATGTGAACTGTAGCTGTAGTGTGTGTTTACTGGTATCAACGAAGACATGGAGGACTAATTTGTCTGAATATCAGCGTTTCAGAAGATCAGTTGTGTGCGTGATGGGGAAGCAGCTTTTTTGGAGTTGGAGATGTGAAGAACCAGACAGAACGAAGCACCTGTAGTGTTTGTGACTTGGATAAGGAATTGCATTGTTCAGGTATGTTAGAGAGTACAGTTTATTTACATTCCATAGATCCTTCTTAGGACTAAACCAAAGGATGGAGAACAAATCATTTCATACAATACATATAAACTTCAGTACTTTTGACACAATTACAAGGATGTGTTTCACATGTGAATTCAGATTCTGCAATTCAATTATGAAAAATAATTTAAATGCAGGCTTGAACACCTTTAAATCATTTAGAGTTTTAATTGTTGGTGGAAGATCATTAAATGACTTGATACGCGTATAATACGTTCCTTTTTGACGTTTATTACGGTTAGCATAGACTATAGAAAAATTATATACTTGTAATTAATTTTTATTTTATTGTTGAGATTTGTCAAAGTCCACTTACAAAATAAAAGTCTAGTCAATGATATGTTGGTGTCCATGAATCCCAAAGGTTCTGGAAATAAATATGACATGCGCCCTGATGTGGAGAAAAGGTGTTTAGAGTATTACAGTAAGTGCAGTACTTGAAAGTTACTGTAACTAAAACATTTGACTTCCCTTACCAGTGAATCTGGCCTGCGTTGTCACTCGTTATAACTTGAAACTGTTGCTTGTGTTTTCCAGGTCGTGGAGACAGCATGTATTGCTCTGAAGTCAAGCACGACGGATCCGTTACCGTCGTCAGTGCTGGGAAATAATTTGCTGTTTCTTGGTGGCATCCCTGAATTTTAATGAAGATGAGAATACAGTGCAGCAGCTTTTCTCCTGTCCAAGGTATATAAGAGCAGTTGGAGGCAGAAGAATATTGTAAAACTAACCTCATTCTTGATATTAAAAAAGTGTACAAAATAAAAGATGTTTTTCCAGCCTGATGGTACTAACATGACATAACAGATTGTTAATCACTGGCTTTTCAACGCAGAATTGTAAGCGAGTCCCATGGCAGTCTATGAGGCACTGGTATAGATCTTTCTCTGAGCACCCAGAACTCATTATTTACTGGTACAGTGAGCCTGTTAGAGGCTGTATCACAATTAGTTTGTGTTTAGTATCCTGCCAGTACCAGGAGGCATCTGCACGTAATGTATTTCTTTCTCATATCATAAACCCAGATTTCCCATTTGCTCTGTCCCTTTTACATCAGTTGCTGATTTAGGAAGCAGCTACTGCATTGGCCACTGTTGTGACCAACATTTTGTACACTGAACATTAGGATGTGAGTGTAATTATCTGTACTCATTGTGATTCGCCGTTGCAGTTCTGATGATCCACATGTGGAGATCTCCGCAGTCCATGGGATTGCGTGCAGATTGCAGGACAAGCAAGCCAGAGCCACTCACCAGATGGCAGTCACAGGCAAGTTCATCCATTTGAGTAAATTGTTTAATGAACTTATTTTCTGAATTGCAATGCCATTATTGAAAGAAGAAGACCTTTTTTCCTGAAAAGTAGTAAATGGTTTTAATGAAATAAAGAACTTGTCTATTTCTTCTATTGAGACTACAAAGAAACAATGAAGAACGTGATTTTTCTTTGCCAGTTTAAGGAACCACATTTTGAGGCTGACCTCCACATTGTTCTATAATTGAGAATGCATGGAGTGTACCTCCATGCTCCCACTGCCTCATGGCATTGCGCTTAGTCACAAGGATAACTGCAGCTGATATAGCGAACCATTAAATGTTTAAAAATCATAATCTGTGTTGGTTTTCTGTAAGTCCAAGTGGTGTTAGAACCCAAAGACCACTGTGAGAACCTGAAATCTCTCTTAAAACCACATTTAGTATGTGAACTTGTTGAAAGCGTCTGCTTCATATCTGGAAAAGCCAGTAAGGCCTGTTGTGTATGTTGGTAGGAGTGTTTGTTGCTGCAGCCATGAAAGAGTTACGACGGTGTGTTCCTTGTTTGTCACTACACAATGGTGGCGATATCTCAGGTAGCTGGTGAGTTCAGTTTTATAAATTTAGATTGTTCAACATTGAAACAATTTATATTACTGATGGTGAAGTTTCCACCTTTGCTTCCAGAAGGTATGATAAAGTGGCATTACTGATGGTGATATGGAAAAAAAATCTAATTGCTACGGCTACCTCTTGCCCCTTGTCGGTTGAATTCACCTTAGTAGTAGAAGTGCTACAGATGTTGGGTGTGTTGTAGTGGCTTGCCATTTCTTAATCTTTCATTTAGGTCCTTTCTCCATGACATCAAAACAGGCGAACCTGAGGGGCATGGACCGACTGGTGTTTGTAGACTCCCTTGCTGTCATAATGGGGCACGAGGAGAGGGAGCCGTGTATCTTGGAGACAGCGATCAACATCCTCGGTTCCAAACAGACGGCAAGCGAACTGTTCGTTAAATATCCACTGAATCAGTGGCAACAGAAGTTGCGTGGGACTGACGTGATGTGTGTGAGTTGTAGAGTTTGTAGTTGCAGTATTATGACGTGTGGAATAATGGCCCACTTGGCGAATGCTTTAAATTTGCTGGGGGGGGAGGAAAGAAAGGCTCCAGTATGAATCTGTGAGTGAGGGAGTTCAGAATTTGTCAGGTCGCTGGTTGTGACACTGTCGTGACCCGTATTTAAAGTTAACTTGTGAATGGGTTTGTAATGAACTTGACAGAATTTGTCTTCTGAAAATGGAAGGTGCTTGTTCATTGGCTAAGGTAGGAGTGTTAACTGCTTGGTGAAGTAAAACTGTGTGCTCTTAGAAGAGTGTGATGTCTTGATTTCTTGAATGTGACTGTATTTTCTCTTTCTGGGAGTAGCAGATTACGAGAAACAGAATGATCCTTCAGATTCTACTGAGCACCATGCTGTTTGTCACGTGACCTGCGTACTGCCAGCCAGACAAGCATTGAAGTACGTGCGGTAACAGTTGGCGGACCGACTTGATGTCAGAAGATTAAACCTGCTGGGACAAAGAAGGAACATCGTATCCGCAAGAAACTGATATCAGTCTGAACGAGGCATTCGTTGTGTGAGTACATGAGCATTAGAATGTATTTGATGTGGTTGTCGTGTGAGAGAGATGAGTCTGTCCAATTTTATTAGGTACTTCAGATGTTGTGAACTTAAATGTGAGATTTGATATGTTGAAAGACCTATGTGCGGTGAGAGATTGGCATAATTGCTGTATCTGTGGTATGCTAGAGGCATTCATGATTCTCTAGTGAATATATTGTTCATAGGACATCAAAATTGGAGGTTAGGTATAGCTTGTAGACGAGGGTGGTGACTATTTGTGATAAGGTTTTGTTAATGAGTGGTTTTGTTACATGTGTGATGTGTGTAGTGCTGTGGAGCCTTTAATGTGATGTGTTTACTAATTAATAAGTGATTAATTGCGTAGGTAAGGAATTTAGTTTTGTTGACGTGTGAGTATTGTGCACAGTGACCGGAGCTGCTGGGATATTTTCTGTGCTTTTGGTTAATTTTGAGCAAGGGGATCGGTTATGAAACCTTTAAATTAGGTGATGTGTTGAATGTGATTGCATTTTTTTTCTGGTAATAGCTGCAGAGAAGAAGCTTGATTGATCCATGGGACTTTACTGAGGTTGAAGGATGCGTCACCTGACATGACTACTGCTTGCCAGGAAAAGAGTGGAGTATGTGCAGAAACACTTTGCTGGCTCACTGATATGACGACAGGAAATCAATCGGCTGTTATCACGAAGGACCTCATGTCTGCGAGAGATTTATCTCTGTGTCTACTTGACATGCATTGTGTAAGTATACGAGAAATATGATTATGAAATGTGCTAATTCATGATTCACACAATCAAATTCTTTGGCAAGATAGCGAAATATTCCACCATGCACATGCACTTGTTTATGTTTACAAGATGTTTTGATATCTGCATTGTAACAAGTTTCACAGTTTGAAGGACTTGTCGTAAGACAGAACACTGAATAATAATAATAATAGTATTCTACCATGTTTTCCATTGGAGGTAGCTCTGCCTTCATTTTATGTGTTTGGCATTGGTATTTTAATTTGGCCAAGAAAGAGGATTTCCAGGATAGGTAAGGTAGCTTCCCTATCTCTCGGTGAGAGACTGAGGGCGAGTTTCTTTTTTTTGAGAGAGTGTTTTATTTATTTCTTGTGAGAGGTTGAGATATCACTTGAGTCAGATTGGTTGAGTCTTCGTTGTCGTGCTTTTGAACTTTGTAAATGTATGCTCATGTTTGATTCTTTTGAAATTGGTATTGTATTTATATCTCCTTATCATTGATCATTTACATCCAGTTTACGTAAAATGGGATTGCCGGTGGATGTAATGACACTAAGAGCCTCCCCCTTTTAACTTAAAAAAGGGTGATACAGTTAAATTATGGTGCGAGTGTGTTGTTTTCTTTCCATTTTATGGATCCAAGTTCTGAGCATTGGCGATTGCTGGTTGGTATGTTTGACTTATAATCTGTGTTTGTGTTTCATGTACGCCAGTGCATCGGACACGTACGAGTGGATGCGGCCTGTTCTGGAGGGGACTCGAGGCGAATGGCTCTTTGTGTGTGTTGCGGTATCGTTCATCACCTTACTTTGAATGGCGTATGGTGTAGTACTTGGTGCAACGTGCAAAGGTAACTTATATCTTAATTGCGTCATGCTTGTGTTCTTCAATACAATAATTTTATTCACCGTCTTTACACAAGCTTATAGATTGTTAAAATCACATAAAATTATAACATTTCAACATATGATATTGTTACATTTTAAAATGACGACATGTTTCCATGTTCATTCCATCATCGTCAGGTCTATCAATTAAAATTAAAAACTGTTGCACTTGCTGCCCTGCGTATACTGATTTGTTCTACCCGTTAGATTTTATTTGTTTAACCTCCAGGCTTCTTCCGTTTAATTTTTGAAGACTGCGCCTGGATGTCTTAAATCTGCAAAATCAATTTTAATTTTCATATCCTGATCCTGGCTACTGACATAGGAAATGGAATAATTTTAAAGAATTACTCAATATATCGTAATACAAGCAAAAGAAAAGTAATCACAAAATATTTAAAGTATTATAACATACCGGGTTGTGTGTGAGGTGCGTGTCCGATATTACGGAGCTGTAGACTGCAACTAAGCTGTGAGTATCGTGTATGGCTATATATATTGGGTGAAAGTTGTTTAGGGGGTTGGGTCGATGGACTGTAGAATGTTAAATATCGGATTGTTCGTGTAGATGTTACTGTCGTTTAATGCAAGATTTTGTTTATGTGTTCTTTGTATATGATATTTTTCTATGGTGTCTCTATGTCGCTTGTTTTGTATTATTTTTATAATGTCCATTGTTTGTTCTATTTTGTTGTATGTATGTCCTGTGTTTAATATATGCTTTGCATATGCTGAATGATCTTTATTGTGTTTAATTGCTGTAATATGCTCTTTGTATCTTTGACTAAAGGTGCGTCCGGTTTGGCCTATATAGGTTAACGGGCAATCATTGCATTTTAACCTATATATGCCTGGTTTTTCGTATTGATTTGTTGTGTCTATTTGTGGCTTTTGTTTCAAGATGTTTTTTATTGTGTTTTTTGTTCTAAATGCTATTTTTGTTATTTGTTTTAAATGTTTTTGTTATATATTTGGTTTCTTTTCCTATATATGTGAATGTGGCCCATTTGTTTTGTTTATTTTCGTTTTTGTCTTCATTTATGTTGTTTACATTGTTTATTTTATTTTTGGGTTTTAATTCATAATTATTATATCCGTTTTCTATTAGAATTTGTTTTATTATGTTACATTCAATTTGTTTGTTTATTGTGGTCATGGGATATGTATTTTTTCGGTTTATTAAGTAATTAATAGCCATTTGTTAATGTTCATTTGGATGGCATGAAGAGGCATGAATTATGGTGCTTGTATTTGTAGGTTTTCTGTATATTTTGAATTCAGAGTTGTTTTCGTTTCGTATTATAGTTAGATCTAAATAATTTAATTTGTTATTTTGTTCTGTTTCTAAAGTGAATTGTATATTTTGATTTATGTTGTTAAATTCATTTAAAACATTTTTTATATTTGTATTTTTTGCATCAAAAATCATGAGTATATCATCCTACTATAGTATTTGATTTGATATTTGTTTAATATATTTACTATATAATCATGCTCGAGATATTGTAAGAATATTTCAGATAATATGCTCGAGGTGGGAGCTCCCATAGGTAATCCTGTTTCTTGTTTCCAATATTCATTGTTGAATTGGAAATAATTTTGGTTAATAATAATGTTAGTTATATTTGTAATTTCATTTATTAGATCTGTATTTATATTCTGTCTATTTAGAATATCTCTTACAATATCTCGTAGCATGATTGTTGGAATATTTGTATACATATTATTGATGTCAAAAGAACAAATTTGTATATTTTTATTATTATGAAAATTCAATTGTTGGATTTCGTTTATTAATTTTATAGAATTTGTTATGTTAAACGTATTTGGTAGATTAATATCGGACACGCACCTCACACACAACCCGGTATGTTATAATACTTTAAATATTTTGTGATTACTTTTCTTTTGCTTGTATTACGATATATTGAGTAATTCTTTAAAATTATTCCATTTCCTATGTCAGTAGCCAGGATCAGGATATGAAAATTAAAATTGATTTTGCAGATTTAAGACATCCAGGCGCAGTCTTCAAAAATTAAATGGAAGAAGCCTGGAGGTTAAACAAATAAAATCTAACGGGTAGAACAAATCAGTATACGCAGGGCAGCAAGTGCAACAGTTTTTAATTTTAATTGATAGACCTGACGATGATGGAATGAACATGGAAACATGTCGTCATTTTAAAATGTAACAATATCATATGTTGAAATGTTATAATTTTATGTGATTTTAACAATCTATAAGCTTGTGTAAAGACGGTGAATAAAATTATTGTAGTGCAAAGGTAGTTGATTTTTCCGATCATGTAGAGTTATTATTGTCTCTCACGGAGTCCGACGAACGCAAAGGAGTTTTGAAATTTTAATCTGATTTGAAATCAGTCATTGACACTTCCACTTCCAAGACAAGGCAGGGGTTTATTTTAGCAATGACGTACGTGATTCACACACGAGACTACCTTCTAAATTTCCTTCTAAATTTGACCTGTCCCATCCCTATCACGACTAGACTCCCAAGTCTTGAGAAGTCACTTGTCCCAAGTCTTGAGAAGTCCTTGTCCCAAGTCTTGAGAAATCACTTGTCCCAAGTCTTGAGAAGTCACTCGTCCCAAGTCTTGAGAAGTCACTCGTCCCAAGTCTTGAGAAGTCACTTGTCCCAAGTCTTGAGAAGTCACTCGTTTTAAGTCTTGAGAAGTTCTTGTCCGAAGTCTTGAGAAGTCACTTGTCCCAAGTCTTGAGAAGTCCTTGTCCCAAGTCTTGAGAAGTCACTCGTCCCAAGTCTTGAGAAGTCACTCGTCCCAAGTCTTGAGAAGTTCTTGTCCCAAGTCTTGAGAAGTCACTTGTCCCAAGTCTTGAGAAGTTCTTGTCCCAAGTCTTGAGAAGTCACTCCTCGCAAGTCTTGAGAAGTTCTTGTCCCAAGTCTTGAGAAGTTCTTGTCCCAAGTCTTGAGAAGTCACTCATCACAAGTCTTGAGAAGTTCTTGTCCCAAGTCTTGAGAAGTTCTTGTCCCAAGTCTTGACAAGTCACTCGTCCCAAGTCTTGAGAAGTTATTGTCCCAAGTCTTGTCTGCTTGTTTAGGGCTGTGCCTCACCTGTCTTAGCTGAATTGAAATTTTTTTTTAAAATTCTTACTTTTCTTGGCGTTTCACGCCATTTGCAGTCGTTTTCAATTTTTTTAAAATTTCGAAAAATTTTGAAAAATCGAAAAACGTGGCAAATCGTCCAAAAAGCGCACAAAACTAAGAATTTTTGAAAATTTTCAACTTTTAATTTTTTTCCGAATTTTCCGAAAATTTTTGGTTTTGTGCGCATTTCAGAAGGTTTGCAGCGTTTTTTGATTTTTCGAAAAATTTGAAAATTTTTCCTTCTAAATTTGACCTGTCCCATCCCTATCAGGACTAGACTCCCAAGTCTTGAGAAGTCACTTGTCCCAAGTCTTGAGAAGTCACTCGTCCCAAGTCTAGAGAAGTCACTCGTCCCAAGTCTTGAGAAGTTCTTGTCCCAAGTCTTGAGAAGTTCTTGTCCCAAGTCTTGAGAAGTCACTCGTCGCAAGTCTTGAGAAGTTCTTGTCCCAAGTCTTGAGAAGTCACTCGTCCCAAGTCTTGAGAAGTTCTTGTCCCAAGTCTTGAGAAGTTCTTGTCCCAAGTCTTGAGAAGTCACTTGTCCCAAGTCTTGAGAAGTTCTTGTCCCAAGTCTTGAGAAGTCACTCGTCCCAAGTCTTGAGAAGTCACTCGTCCCAAATCTTGAGAAGTTCTTGTTCCAAGTCTTGAGAAGTCACTCGTCGCAAGTCTTGAGAAGTTCTTGTCCCAAGTCTTGAGAAGTTCTTGTCCCAAGTCTTGAGAAGTTCTTGTCCCAAGTCTTGAGAAGTTCTTGTCCCAAGTCTTGAGAAGTCAGTTGTCCCAAGTCTTGAGAAGTTCTTGTCCCAAGTCTTGAGAAGTCACTCGTCCCAAGTTTTGAGAAGTTCTTGTCCCAAGTCTTGAGAAGTTCTTGTCCCAAGTCTTGACAAGTCACTCGTCCCAAGTCTTGAGAAGTTATTGTCCCAAGTCTTGTCTGCTTGTTTAGGGCTGTGCCTCACCTGTCTTAGCTGAATTCAAATTTTTTCGAAAATTCTTAGTTTTCTTCGCGTTTCGCGCCATTTGCAGTCGTTTTTAATTTTTTTAAAATTTCGAAAAATTTTGAAAATTCTCAAAGGGGTACCCCTTTGAGAAATTTCAATTTTTTCGAAAAATTTCGAAAAATCGAAAAACGTGGCAAATCGTCCAAAAAGCGCACAAAACTAAGAATTTTTGAAAAATTTCAACTTTTAATTTTTTTCCGAATTTTCCGAAAATTTTTGGTTTTGTGCGCATTTCAGAAGGTTTGCAGCGTTTTTTGATTTTTCGAAAAATTTGAAAATTTTTCCTTCTAAATTTGACCTGTCCCATCCCTATCAAGACTAGACACCCAAGTCTTGAGAAGTCACTTGTCCCAAGTCTTGAGAAGTCCTTGTCCCAAGTCTTGAGAAGTTCTTGTCCCAAGTCTTCAGAAGTCCCTTGTCCCAAGTCTTGAGAAGTCACTCGTCCCAAGTCTTGAGAAGTCACTTGTCCCAAGTCTTGAGAAGTCACTCATTTTAAGTCTTGAGAAGTTCTTGTCCCAAGTCTTGAGAAGTCACTCGTCCCAAGTCTTGAGAAGTTCTTGTCCCAAGTCTTGAGAAGTCACTTGTCCCAAGTCTTGAGAAGTCACTTGTCCCAAGTCTTGAGAAGTCCTTGTCCCAAGTCTTGAGAAGTTCTTGTCCCAAGTCTTGAGAAGTCACTTGTCCCAAGTCTTGAGAAGTCACTCGTCCCAAGTCTTGAGAAGTCACTCGTCCCAAGTCTTAAGAAGTTCTTGTCCCAAGTCTTGAGAATTCACTTGTCCCGAGTCTTGAGAAGTTCTTGTCCCAAGTCTTGAGAAGTCACTTGTCCCAAGTCTTGAGAAGTTCTTGTCCCAAGTCTTGAGAAGTCACTCGTCGCAAGTCTTGAGAAGTTATTGTCCCAAGTCTTGTCTGCTTGTTTAGGGCTGTGCCTCACCTGTCTTAGCTGAATTCAAATTTTTTCGAAAATTCTTAGTTTTCTTCGCGTTTCGCGCCATTTGCCGTCGTTTTTAATTTTTTTAAAATTTCGAAAAATTTTGAAAATTCTCAAAGGGGTACGTACCCCTTTGAGAAATTTCAATTTTTTCGAAAAATTTCGAAAAATCGAAAAACGTGGAAATCGTCCAAAAAGCGCACAAAACTAAGAATTTTTGAAAAATTTCAACTTTTAATTTTTTTACGAATTTTCCGAAAATTTTTGGTTTTGTGCGCATTTCAGAAGGTTTGCAGCGTTTTTTGATTTTTCGAAAAATTTGAAAATTTTTCCTTCTAAATTTGACCTGTCCCATTCTTATCAGGACTAGACTCCCAAGTCTTGAGAAGTCACTTGTCCCAAGTCTTGAGAAGTCCTTGTCCCAAGTCTTGAGAAGTCACTTGTCCCAAGTCTTGAGAAGTCACTCGTCCCAAGTCTTGATAAGTCACTCGTCCCAAGTCTTAAGAAGTTCTTGTCCCAAGTCTTGAGAATTCACTTGTCCCAAGTCTTGAGAATTCTTGTCCCAAGTCTTGAGAAGTCACTTGTCCCAAGTCTTGAGAAGTTCTTGTCCCAAGTCTTGACAAGTCACTCGTCCCAAGTCTTGAGAAGTTATTGTCCCAAGTCTTGTCTGCTTGTTTAGGGCTGTGCCTCACCTGTCTTAGCTGAATTCAAATTTTTTCGAAAATTCTTAGTTTTCTTCGCGTTTCGCGCCATTTGCCGTCGTTTTTAATTTTTTTAAAATTTCGAAAATTTTTGAAAATTCTCAAAGGGGTACCCCTTTGAGAAATTTTAATTTCTTCGAAAAATTTCGAAAAATCGAAAAACGTGGCAAATCGTCCAAAAAGCGCACAAAACTAAGAATTTTTTAAAAATTTCAACTTTTAATTTTTTTCCGAATTTTCCGAAAATTTTTGGTTTTGTGCGCATTTCAAAAGGTTTGCAGCGTTTTTTGATTTTTCGAAAAATTTGAAAATTTTTCCTTCTAAATTTGACTGTCCCATCCCTATCAGGACTAGACTCCCAAGTCTTGAGAAGTCACTTGTCCCAAGTCTTGAGAAGTCACTCGTCCCAAGTCTTGAGAAGTTCTTGTCCCAAGTCTTGAGAAGTCACTCGTCCCAAGTCTTGAGAAGTTCTTGTCCCAAGTCTTGAGAAGTCACTCGTCGCAAGTCTTGAGAAGTTCTTGTCCCAAGTCTTGAGAAGTCACTCGTCCCAAGTCTTGAGAAGTTCTTGTCCCAAGTCTTGAGAAGTTCTTGTCCCAAGTCTTGAGAAGTCACTTGTCCCAAGTCTTGAGAAGTTCTTGTCCCAAGTCTTGAGAAGTCACTCGTCCCAAGTCTTGAGAAGTCACTCGTCCCAAATCTTGAGAAGTTCTTGTTCCAAGTCTTGAGAAGTCACTCGTCGCAAGTCTTGAGAAGTTCTTGTCCCAAGTCTTGAGAAGTTCTTGTCCCAAGTCTTGAGAAGTTCTTGTCCCAAGTCTTGAGAAGTTCTTGTCCCAAGTCTTGAGAAGTCAGTTGTCCCAAGTCTTGAGAAGTTCTTGTCCCAAGTCTTGAGAAGTCACTCGTCCCAAGTTTTGAGAAGTTCTTGTCCCAAGTCTTGAGAAGTTCTTGTCCCAAGTCTTGACAAGTCACTCGTCCCAAGTCTTGAGAAGTTATTGTCCCAAGTCTTGTCTGCTTGTTTAGGGCTGTGCCTCACCTGTCTTAGCTGAATTCAAATTTTTTCGAAAATTCTTAGTTTTCTTCGCGTTTCGCGCCATTTGCAGTCGTTTTTAATTTTTTTAAAATTTCGAAAAATTTTGAAAATTCTCAAAGGGGTACCCCTTTGAGAAATTTCAATTTTTTCGAAAAATTTCGAAAAATCGAAAAACGTGGCAAATCGTCCAAAAAGCGCACAAAACTAAGAATTTTTGAAAAATTTCAACTTTTAATTTTTTTCCGAATTTTCCGAAAATTTTTGGTTTTGTGCGCATTTCAGAAGGTTTGCAGCGTTTTTTGATTTTTCGAAAAATTTGAAAATTTTTCCTTCTAAATTTGACCTGTCCCATCCCTATCAAGACTAGACACCCAAGTCTTGAGAAGTCACTTGTCCCAAGTCTTGAGAAGTCCTTGTCCCAAGTCTTGAGAAGTTCTTGTCCCAAGTCTTCAGAAGTCCCTTGTCCCAAGTCTTGAGAAGTCACTCGTCCCAAGTCTTGAGAAGTCACTTGTCCCAAGTCTTGAGAAGTCACTCATTTTAAGTCTTGAGAAGTTCTTGTCCCAAGTCTTGAGAAGTCACTCGTCCCAAGTCTTGAGAAGTTCTTGTCCCAAGTCTTGAGAAGTCACTTGTCCCAAGTCTTGAGAAGTCACTTGTCCCAAGTCTTGAGAAGTCCTTGTCCCAAGTCTTGAGAAGTTCTTGTCCCAAGTCTTGAGAAGTCACTTGTCCCAAGTCTTGAGAAGTCACTCGTCCCAAGTCTTGAGAAGTCACTCGTCCCAAGTCTTAAGAAGTTCTTGTCCCAAGTCTTGAGAATTCACTTGTCCCGAGTCTTGAGAAGTTCTTGTCCCAAGTCTTGAGAAGTCACTTGTCCCAAGTCTTGAGAAGTTCTTGTCCCAAGTCTTGAGAAGTCACTCGTCGCAAGTCTTGAGAAGTTATTGTCCCAAGTCTTGTCTGCTTGTTTAGGGCTGTGCCTCACCTGTCTTAGCTGAATTCAAATTTTTTCGAAAATTCTTAGTTTTCTTCGCGTTTCGCGCCATTTGCCGTCGTTTTTAATTTTTTTAAAATTTCGAAAAATTTTGAAAATTCTCAAAGGGGTACGTACCCCTTTGAGAAATTTCAATTTTTTCGAAAAATTTCGAAAAATCGAAAAACGTGGAAATCGTCCAAAAAGCGCACAAAACTAAGAATTTTTGAAAAATTTCAACTTTTAATTTTTTTACGAATTTTCCGAAAATTTTTGGTTTTGTGCGCATTTCAGAAGGTTTGCAGCGTTTTTTGATTTTTCGAAAAATTTGAAAATTTTTCCTTCTAAATTTGACCTGTCCCATTCTTATCAGGACTAGACTCCCAAGTCTTGAGAAGTCACTTGTCCCAAGTCTTGAGAAGTCCTTGTCCCAAGTCTTGAGAAGTCACTTGTCCCAAGTCTTGAGAAGTCACTCGTCCCAAGTCTTGATAAGTCACTCGTCCCAAGTCTTAAGAAGTTCTTGTCCCAAGTCTTGAGAATTCACTTGTCCCAAGTCTTGAGAATTCTTGTCCCAAGTCTTGAGAAGTCACTTGTCCCAAGTCTTGAGAAGTTCTTGTCCCAAGTCTTGACAAGTCACTCGTCCCAAGTCTTGAGAAGTTATTGTCCCAAGTCTTGTCTGCTTGTTTAGGGCTGTGCCTCACCTGTCTTAGCTGAATTCAAATTTTTTCGAAAATTCTTAGTTTTCTTCGCGTTTCGCGCCATTTGCCGTCGTTTTTAATTTTTTTAAAATTTCGAAAATTTTTGAAAATTCTCAAAGGGGTACCCCTTTGAGAAATTTTAATTTCTTCGAAAAATTTCGAAAAATCGAAAAACGTGGCAAATCGTCCAAAAAGCGCACAAAACTAAGAATTTTTTAAAAATTTCAACTTTTAATTTTTTTCCGAATTTTCCGAAAATTTTTGGTTTTGTGCGCATTTCAAAAGGTTTGCAGCGTTTTTTGATTTTTCGAAAAATTTGAAAATTTTTCCTTCTAAATTTGACTGTCCCATCCCTATCAGGACTAGACTCCCAAGTCTTGAGAAGTCACTTGTCCCAAGTCTTGAGAAGTCACTCGTCCCAAGTCTTGAGAAGTTCTTGTCCCAAGTCTTGAGAAGTCACTCGTCCCAAGTCTTGAGAAGTTCTTGTCCCAAGTCTTGAGAAGTCACTCGTCGCAATTCTTGAAAAGTTATTGTCCCAAGTCTTGTCTGCTTGTTTAGGGCTGTGCCTCACCTGTCTTAGCTGAATTCAAATTTTTTCGAAAATTCTTAGTTTTCTTCGCGTTTCGCGCCATTTGCAGTCGTTTTTAATTTTTTTAAAATTTCGAAAAATTTTGAAAATTCTCAAAGGGGTACCCCTTTGAGAAATTTCAATTTTTTCGAAAAATTTCGAAAAATCGAAAAACGTGGCAAATCGTCCAAAAAGCGCACAAAACTAAGAATTTTTGAAAAATTTCAACTTTTAATTTTTTTCCGAATTTTCCGAAAATTTTTGGTTTTGTGCGCATTTCAGAAGGTTTGCAGCGTTTTTTGATTTTTCGAAAAATTTGAAAATTTTTCCTTCTAAATTTGACCTGTCCCATCCCTATCAAGACTAGACACCCAAGTCTTGAGAAGTCACTTGTCCCAAGTCTTGAGAAGTCCTTGTCCCAAGTCTTGAGAAGTTCTTGTCCCAAGTCTTCAGAAGTCCCTTGTCCCAAGTCTTGAGAAGTCACTCGTCCCAAGTCTTGAGAAGTCACTTGTCCCAAGTCTTGAGAAGTCACTCATTTTAAGTCTTGAGAAGTTCTTGTCCCAAGTCTTGAGAAGTCACTCGTCCCAAGTCTTGAGAAGTTCTTGTCCCAAGTCTTGAGAAGTCACTTGTCCCAAGTCTTGAGAAGTCACTTGTCCCAAGTCTTGAGAAGTCCTTGTCCCAAGTCTTGAGAAGTTCTTGTCCCAAGTCTTGAGAAGTCACTTGTCCCAAGTCTTGAGAAGTCACTCGTCCCAAGTCTTGAGAAGTCACTCGTCCCAAGTCTTAAGAAGTTCTTGTCCCAAGTCTTGAGAATTCACTTGTCCCAAGTCTTGAGAAGTTCTTGTCCCAAGTCTTGAGAAGTCACTTGTCCCAAGTCTTGAGAAGTTCTTGTCCCAAGTCTTGAGAAGTCACTCGTCGCAAGTCTTGAGAAGTTATTGTCCCAAGTCTTGTCTGCTTGTTTAGGGCTGTGCCTCACCTGTCTTAGCTGAATTCAAATTTTTTCGAAAATTCTTAGTTTTCTTCGCGTTTCGCGCCATTTGCCGTCGTTTTTAATTTTTTTAAAATTTTGAAAAATTTTGAAAATTCTCAAAGGGGTACCCCTTTGAGAAATTTCAATTTTTTCGAAAAATTTCGAAAAATCGAAAAACGTGGAAATCGTCCAAAAAGCGCACAAAACTAAGAATTTTTGAAAAATTTCAACTTTTAATTTTTTTACGAATTTTCCGAAAATTTTTGGTTTTGTGCGCATTTCAGAAGGTTTGCAGCGTTTTTTGATTTTTCGAAAAATTTGAAAATTTTTCCTTCTAAATTTGACCTGTCCCATTCTTATCAGGACTAGACTCCCAAGTCTTGAGAAGTCACTTGTCCCAAGTCTTGAGAAGTCCTTGTCCCAAGTCTTGAGAAGTCACTTGTCCCAAGTCTTGAGAAGTCACTCGTCCCAAGTCTTGATAAGTCACTCGTCCCAAGTCTTAAGAAGTTCTTGTCCCAAGTCTTGAGAATTCACTTGTCCCAAGTCTTGAGAATTCTTGTCCCAAGTCTTGAGAAGTCACTTGTCCCAAGTCTTGAGAAGTTCTTGTCCCAAGTCTTGACAAGTCACTCGTCCCAAGTCTTGAGAAGTTATTGTCCCAAGTCTTGTCTGCTTGTTTAGGGCTGTGCCTCACCTGTCTTAGCTGAATTCAAATTTTTTCGAAAATTCTTAGTTTTCTTCGCGTTTCGCGCCATTTGCCGTCGTTTTTAATTTTTTTAAAATTTCGAAAATTTTTGAAAATTCTCAAAGGGGTACCCCTTTGAGAAATTTCAATTTTTTCGAAAAATTTCGAAAAATCGAAAAACGTGGCAAATCGTCCAAAAAGCGTACAAAACTAAGAATTTTTGAAAAATTTCAACTTTTAATTTTTTCCGAATTTTCCGAAAATTTTTGGTTTTGTGCGCATTTCAAAAGGTTTGCAGCGTTTTTTGATTTTTCGAAAAATTTGAAAATTTTTCCTTCTAAATTTGACTGTCCCATCCCTATCAGGACTAGACTCCCAAGTCTTGAGAAGTCACTTGTCCCAAGTGTTGAGAAGTTCTTGTCCCAAGTCTTGAGAAGTCACTCGTCCCAAGTCTTGAGAAGTCACTCGTCCCAAGTCTTGAGAAGTCACTCGTCCCAAGTCTTGAGAAGTTCTTGTCCCAAGTCTTGAGAAGTCACTTGTCCCAAGTCTTGAGAAGTCCTTGTCCCAAGTCTTGAGAAGTCCCAAGTCTTGAGAAGTCACTCGTCCCAAGTCTTGAGAAGTCACTCGTCCCAAGTCTTGTCTGCTTGTTTAGGGCTGTGCCTCACCTGTCTTAGCTGAATTCAATTTTTTTTCGAAAATTCTTAGTTTTCTTCGCGTTTCGCGCCATTTGCAGTCGTTTTTAATTTTTTTAAAATTTCGAAAAATTTTGAAAATTCTCAAAGGGGTACCCCTTTGAGAAATTTCAATTTTTTCGAAAAATTTCGAAAAATCGAAAAACGTGGCAAATCGTCCAAAAAGCGCACAAAACTAAGAATTTTTGAAAAATTTCAACTTTTAATTTTTTTACGAATTTTCCGAAAATTTTTGGTTTTGTGCGCATTTCAGAAGGTTTGCAGCGTTTTTTGATTTTTCGAAAAATTTGAAAATTTTTCCTTCTAAATTTGACCTGTCCCATTCTTATCAGGACTAGACTCCCAAGTCTTGAGAAGTCACTTGTCCCAAGTCTTGAGAAGTCCTTGTCCCAAGTCTTGAGAAGTCACTTGTCCCAAGTCTTGAGAAGTCACTCGTCCCAAGTCTTGATAAGTCACTCGTCCCAAGTCTTAAGAAGTTCTTGTCCCAAGTCTTGAGAATTCACTTGTCCCAAGTCTTGAGAATTCTTGTCCCAAGTCTTGAGAAGTCACTTGTCCCAAGTCTTGAGAAGTTCTTGTCCCAAGTCTTGACAAGTCACTCGTCCCAAGTCTTGAGAAGTTATTGTCCCAAGTCTTGTCTGCTTGTTTAGGGCTGTGCCTCACCTGTCTTAGCTGAATTCAAATTTTTTCGAAAATTCTTAGTTTTCTTCGCGTTTCGCGCCATTTGCCGTCGTTTTTAATTTTTTTAAAATTTCGAAAATTTTTGAAAATTCTCAAAGGGGTACCCCTTTGAGAAATTTCAATTTCTTCGAAAAATTTCGAAAAATCGAAAAACGTGGCAAATCGTCCAAAAAGCGCACAAAACTAAGAATTTTTTAAAAATTTCAACTTTTAATTTTTTTCCGAATTTTCCGAAAATTTTTGGTTTTGTGCGCATTTCAGAAGGTTTGCAGCGTTTTTTGATTTTTCGAAAAATTTGAAAATTTTTCCTTCTAAATTTGACCTGTCCCATTCTTATCAGGACTAGACTCCCAAGTCTTGAGAAGTCACTTGTCCCAAGTCTTGAGAAGTCCTTGTCCCAAGTCTTGAGAAGTCACTTGTCCCAAGTCTTGAGAAGTCACTCGTCCCAAGTCTTGAGAAGTCACTCGTCCCAAGTCTTAAGAAGTTCTTGTCCCAAGTCTTGAGAATTCACTTGTCCCAAGTCTTGAGAAGTTCTTGTCCCAAGTCTTGAGAAGTCACTTGTCCCAAGTCTTGAGAAGTCCTTGTCCCAAGTCTTGAGAAGTCCCAAGTCTTGAGAAGTCACTCGTCCCAAGTCTTGAGAAGTCACTCGTCCCAAGTCTTGTCTGCTTGTTTAGGGCTGTGCCTCACCTGTCTTAGCTGAATTCAATTTTTTTCCGAAAATTCTTAGTTTTCTTCGCGTTTCGCGCCATTTGCCGTCGTTTTTAATTTTTTTAAAATTTCGAAAATTTTTGAAAATTCTCAAAGGGGTACCCCTTTGAGAAATTTCAATTTTTTCGAAAAATTTCGAAAAATCGAAAAACGTGGCAAATCGTCCAAAAAGCGCACAAAACTAAGAATTTTTGAAAAATTTCAACTTTTAATTTTTTTCCGAATTTTCCGAAAATTTTTGGTTTTGTGCGCATTTCAAAAGGTTTGCAGCGTTTTTTGATTTTTCGAAAAATTTGAAAATTTTTCCTTCTAAATTTGACTGTCCCATTCCTATCAGGACTAGACTCCCAAGTCTTGAGAAGTCACTTGTCCCAAGTGTTGAGAAGTTCTTGTCCCAAGTCTTGAGAAGTCACTCGTCCCAAGTCTTGAGAAGTCACTCGTCCCAAGTCTTGAGAAGTCACTCGTCCCAAGTCTTGAGAAGTTCTTGTCCCAAGTCTTGAGAAGTCACTTGTCCCAAGTCTTGAGAAGTCCTTGTCCCAAGTCTTGAGAAGTCCCAAGTCTTGAGAAGTCACTTGTCCCAAGTCTTGAGAAGTCCTTGTCCCAAGTCTTGAGAAGTCACTTGTCCCAAGTCTTGAGAAGTCACTCGTCCCAAGTCTTGAGAAGTCACTCGTCCCAAGTCTTAAGAAGTTCTTGTCCCAAGTCTTGAGAATTCACTTGTCCCAAGTCTTGAGAAGTTCTTGCCCCAAGTCTTGAGAAGTCACTTGTCCCAAGTCTTGAGAAGTTCTTGTCCCAAGTCTTGACAAGTCACTCGTCCCAAGTCTTGAGAAGTTATTGTCCCAAGTCTTGTCTGCTTGTTTAGGGCTGTGCCTCACCTGTCTTAGCTGAATTCAAATTTTTTCGAAAATTCTTAGTTTTCTTCGCGTTTCGCGCCATTTGCCGTCGTTTTTAATTTTTTTAAAATTTCGAAAATTTTTGAAAATTCTCAAAGGGGTACCCCTTTGAGAAATTTCAATTTTTTCGAAAAATTTCGAAAAATCGAAAAACGTGGCAAATCGTCCAAAAAGCGCACAAAACTAAGAATTTTTGAAAATTTTCAACTTTTAATTTTTTTCCGAATTTTCCGAAAATTTTTGGTTTTGTGCGCATTTCAGAAGGTTTGCAGCGTTTTTTGATTTTTCGAAAAAATTCAAAAAATTTTCCTTCTAAATTTGACCTGTCCCATCCCTATCAGGACTAGACTCCCAAGTCTTGAGAAGTCACTTGTCCCAAGTCTTGAGAAGTCACTCGTCCCAAGTCTTGAGAAGTTCTTGTCCCAAGTCTTGAGAAGTCACTCGTCCCAAGTCTTGAGAAGTTCTTGTCCCAAGTCTTGAGAAGTCACTCGTCGCAATTCTTGAAAAGTTATTGTCCCAAGTCTTGTCTGCTTGTTTAGGGCTGTGCCTCACCTGTCTTAGCTGAATTCAAATTTTTTCGAAAATTCTTAGTTTTCTTCGCGTTTCGCGCCATTTGCAGTCGTTTTTAATTTTTTTAAAATTTCGAAAAATTTTGAAAATTCTCAAAGGGGTACCCCTTTGAGAAATTTCAATTTTTTCGAAAAATTTCGAAAAATCGAAAAACGTGGCAAATCGTCCAAAAAGCGCACAAAACTAAGAATTTTTGAAAAATTTCAACTTTTAATTTTTTTCCGAATTTTCCGAAAATTTTTGGTTTTGTGCGCATTTCAGAAGGTTTGCAGCGTTTTTTGATTTTTCGAAAAATTTGAAAATTTTTCCTTCTAAATTTGACCTGTCCCATCCCTATCAAGACTAGACACCCAAGTCTTGAGAAGTCACTTGTCCCAAGTCTTGAGAAGTCCTTGTCCCAAGTCTTGAGAAGTTCTTGTCCCAAGTCTTCAGAAGTCCCTTGTCCCAAGTCTTGAGAAGTCACTCGTCCCAAGTCTTGAGAAGTCACTCGTCCCAAGTCTTGAGAAGTCACTTGTCCCAAGTCTTGAGAAGTCACTCATTTTAAGTCTTGAGAAGTTCTTGTCCCAAGTCTTGAGAAGTCACTCGTCCCAAGTCTTGAGAAGTTCTTGTCCCAAGTCTTGAGAAGTCACTTGTCCCAAGTCTTGAGAAGTCACTTGTCCCAAGTCTTGAGAAGTCCTTGTCCCAAGTCTTGAGAAGTTCTTGTCCCAAGTCTTGAGAAGTCACTTGTCCCAAGTCTTGAGAAGTCACTCGTCCCAAGTCTTGAGAAGTCACTCGTCCCAAGTCTTAAGAAGTTCTTGTCCCAAGTCTTGAGAATTCACTTGTCCCAAGTCTTGAGAAGTTCTTGTCCCAAGTCTTGAGAAGTCACTTGTCCCAAGTCTTGAGAAGTTCTTGTCCCAAGTCTTGAGAAGTCACTCGTCGCAAGTCTTGAGAAGTTATTGTCCCAAGTCTTGTCTGCTTGTTTAGGGCTGTGCCTCACCTGTCTTAGCTGAATTCAAATTTTTTCGAAAATTCTTAGTTTTCTTCGCGTTTCGCGCCATTTGCCGTCGTTTTTAATTTTTTTAAAATTTCGAAAAATTTTGAAAATTCTCAAAGGGGTACCCCTTTGAGAAATTTCAATTTTTTCGAAAAATTTCGAAAAATCGAAAAACGTGGAAATCGTCCAAAAAGCGCACAAAACTAAGAATTTTTGAAAAATTTCAACTTTTAATTTTTTTACGAATTTTCCGAAAATTTTTGGTTTTGTGCGCATTTCAGAAGGTTTGCAGCGTTTTTTGATTTTTCGAAAAATTTGAAAATTTTTCCTTCTAAATTTGACCTGTCCCATTCTTATCAGGACTAGACTCCCAAGTCTTGAGAAGTCACTTGTCCCAAGTCTTGAGAAGTCCTTGTCCCAAGTCTTGAGAAGTCACTTGTCCCAAGTCTTGAGAAGTCACTCGTCCCAAGTCTTGATAAGTCACTCGTCCCAAGTCTTAAGAAGTTCTTGTCCCAAGTCTTGAGAATTCACTTGTCCCAAGTCTTGAGAATTCTTGTCCCAAGTCTTGAGAAGTCACTTGTCCCAAGTCTTGAGAAGTTCTTGTCCCAAGTCTTGACAAGTCACTCGTCCCAAGTCTTGAGAAGTTATTGTCCCAAGTCTTGTCTGCTTGTTTAGGGCTGTGCCTCACCTGTCTTAGCTGAATTCAAATTTTTTCGAAAATTCTTAGTTTTCTTCGCGTTTCGCGCCATTTGCCGTCGTTTTTAATTTTTTTAAAATTTCGAAAAATTTTGAAAATTCTCAAAGGGGTACCCCTTTGAGAAATTTCAATTTTTTCGAAAAATTTCGAAAAATCGAAAAACGTGGCAAATCGTCCAAAAAGCGCACAAAACTAAGAATTTTTGAAAAATTTCAACTTTTAATTTTTTTCCGAATTTTCCGAAAATTTTTGGTTTTGTGCGCATTTCAAAAGGTTTGCAGCGTTTTTTGATTTTTCGAAAAATTTGAAAATTTTTCCTTCTAAATTTGACTGTCCCATCCCTATCAGGACTAGACTCCCAAGTCTTGAGAAGTCACTTGTCCCAAGTGTTGAGAAGTTCTTGTCCCAAGTCTTGAGAAGTCACTCGTCCCAAGTCTTGAGAAGTCACTCGTCCCAAGTCTTGAGAAGTCACTCGTCCCAAGTCTTGAGAAGTTCTTGTCCCAAGTCTTGAGAAGTCACTTGTC
This sequence comes from Zootermopsis nevadensis, assembly GCF_977971745.1. Lineage (NCBI taxonomy): Eukaryota > Metazoa > Arthropoda > Insecta > Blattodea > Termopsidae > Zootermopsis > Zootermopsis nevadensis. The sequence continues at coordinate 14,983,469 of NW_028259138.1, forward strand.
CCAAGTCTTGAGAAGTCCTTGTCCCAAGTCTTGAGAAGTCCCAAGTCTTGAGAAGTCACTCGTCCCAAGTCTTGAGAAGTCACTCGTCCCAAGTCTTGTCTGCTTGTTTAGGGCTGTGCCTCACCTGTCTTAGCTGAATTCAATTTTTTTTCGAAAATTCTTAGTTTTCTTCGCGTTTCGCGCCATTTGCAGTCGTTTTTAATTTTTTTAAAATTTCGAAAAATTTTGAAAATTCTCAAAGGGGTACCCCTTTGAGAAATTTCAATTTTTTCGAAAAATTTCGAAAAATCGAAAAACGTGGCAAATCGTCCAAAAAGCGCACAAAACTAAGAATTTTTGAAAAATTTCAACTTTTAATTTTTTTCCGAATTTTCCGAAAATTTTTGGTTTTGTGCGCATTTCAGAAGGTTTGCAGCGTTTTTTGATTTTTCGAAAAATTTGAAAATTTTTCCTTCTAAATTTGACCTGTCCTATTCTTATCAGGACTAGACTCCCAAGTCTTGAGAAGTCACTTGTCCCAAGTCTTGAGAAGTCCTTGTCCCAAGTCTTGAGAAGTCACTTGTCCCAAGTCTTGAGAAGTCACTCGTCCCAAGTCTTGAGAAGTCACTCGTCCCAAGTCTTAAGAAGTTCTTGTCCCAAGTCTTGAGAATTCACTTGTCCCAAGTCTTGAGAAGTTCTTGCCCCAAGTCTTGAGAAGTCACTTGTCCCAAAACTTGAGAAGTTCTTGTCCCAAGTCTTGACAAGTCACTCGTCCCAAGTCTTGAGAAGTTATTGTCCCAAGTCTTGTCTGCTTGTTTAGGGCTGTGCCTCACCTGTCTTAGCTGAATTCAAATTTTTTCGAAAATTCTTAGTTTTCTTCGCGTTTCGCGCCATTTGCCGTCGTTTTTAATTTTTTTAAAATTTCGAAAATTTTTGAAAATTCTCAAAGGGGTACCCCTTTGAGAAATTTCAATTTCTTCGAAAAATTTCGAAAAATCGAAAAACGTTTCAAATCGTCCAAAAAGCGCACAAAACTAAGAATTTTTTAAAAATTTCAACTTTTAATTTTTTTCCGAATTTTCCGAAAATTTTTGGTTTTGTGCGCATTTCAAAAGGTTTGCAGCGTTTTTTGATTTTTCGAAAAATTTGAAAATTTTTCCTTCTAAATTTGACTGTCCCATCCCTATCAGGACTAGACTCCCAAGTCTTGAGAAGTCACTTGTCCCAAGTGTTGAGAAGTTCTTGTCCCAAGTCTTGAGAAGTCACTCGTCCCAAGTCTTGAGAAGTCACTCGTCCCAAGTCTTGAGAAGTTCTTGTCCCAAGTCTTGAGAAGTCACTTGTCCCAAGTCTTGAGAAGTCCTTGTCCCAAGTCTTGAGAAGTCCTTGTCCCAAGTCTTGAGAAGTCCCAAGTCTTGAGAAGTCACTCGTCCCAAGTCTTGAGAAGTCACTCGTCCCAAGTCTTGTCTGCTTGTTTAGGGCTGTGCCTCACCTGTCTTAGCTGAATTCAATTTTTTTTCGAAAATTCTTAGTTTTCTTCGCGTTTCGCGCCATTTGCCGTCGTTTTTAATTTTTTTAAAATTTCGAAAAATTTTGAGAAATTTCAATTTTTTCGAAAAATTTCGAAAAATCGAAAAACGTGGCAAATCGTCGAAAAAGCGCACAAAACTAAGAATTTTTGAAAAATTTCAACTTTTAATTTTTTTCCGAATTTTCCGAAAATTTTTGGTTTTGTGCGCATTTCAGAAGGTTTGCAGCGTTTTTTGATTTTTCGAAAAATTTGAAAATTTTTCCTTCTAAATTTGACCTGTCCCATTCTTATCAGGACTAGACTCCCAAGTCTTGAGAAGTCACTTGTCCCAAGTCTTGAGAAGTCCTTGTCCCAAGTCTTGAGAAGTCCTTGTCCCAAGTCTTGAGAAGTTCTTGTCCCAAGTCTTGAGAAGTCACTTGTCCCAAGTCTTGAGAAGTCCTTGTCCCAAGTCTTGAGAAGTTCTTGTCCCAAGTCTTGAGAAGTCACTTGTCCCAAGTCTTGAGAAGTCACTCGTCGCAAGTCTTGAGAAGTTATTGTCCCAAGTCTTGTCTGCTTGTTTAGGGCTGTGCCTCACCTGTCTTAGCTGAATTCAATTTTTTTCGAAAATTCTTAGTTTTCTTCGCGTTTCGCGCCATTTGCCGTCGTTTTTAATTTTTTTAAAATTTCGAAAAATTTTGAGAAATTTCAATTTTTTCGAAAAATTTCGAAAAATCGAAAAACGTGGCAAATCGTCGAAAAAGCGCACAAAACTAAGAATTTTTGAAAAATTTCATCTTTTAATTTTTTTCCGAATTTTCCGAAAATTTTTGGTTTTGTGCGCATTTCAGAAGGTTTGCAGCGTTTTTTGATTTTTAGAAAAATTTGAAAATTTTTCCTTCTAAATTTGACCTGTCCCATTCTTATCAGGACTAGACTCCCAAGTCTTGAGAAGTCACTTGTCCCAAGTCTTGAGAAGTCCTTGTCCCAAGTCTTGAGAAGTTCTTGTCCCAAGTCTTGAGAAGTCACTTGTCCCAAGTCTTGAGAAGTCACTCGTCCCAAGTCTTGAGAAGTCACTCGTCCCAAGTCTTAAGAAGTTCTTGTCCCAAGTCTTGAGAATTCACTTGTCCCAAGTCTTGAGAAGTTCTTGTCCCAAGTCTTGAGAAGTCACTTGTCCCAAGTCTTGAGAAGTTCTTGTCCCAAGTCTTGAGAAGTCACTCGTCGCAAGTCTTGAGAAGTTATTGTCCCAAGTCTTGTCTGCTTGTTTAGGGCTGTGCCTCACCTGTCTTAGCTGAATTCAAATTTTTTCGAAAATTCTTAGTTTTCTTCGCGTTTCGCGCCATTTGCCGTCGTTTTTAATTTTTTTAAAATTTCGAAAAATTTTGAAAATTCTCAAAGGGGTACCCCTTTGAGAAATTTCAATTTTTTCGAAAAATTTCGAAAAATCGAAAAACGTGGCAAATCGTCCAAAAAGCGCACAAAACTAAGAATTTTTGAAAAATTTCAACTTTTAATTTTTTCCGAATTTTCCGAAAATTTTTGGTTTTGTGCGCATTTCAGAAGGTTTGCAGCGTTATTTGATTTTTCGAAAAATTTGAAAATTTTTCCTTCTAAATTTGACTGTCCCATCCCTATCAGGACTAGACTCCCAAGTCTTGAGAAGTCACTTGTCCCAAGTCTTCAGAAGTCCTTGTCCCAAGTGTTGAGAAGTTCTTGTCCCAAGTCTTGAGAAGTCACTCGTCCCAAGTCTTGAGAAGTCACTCGTCCCAAGTCTTGAGAAGTCACTCGTCCCAAGTCTTGAGAAGTCACTCGTCCCAAGTCTTGAGAAGTTCTTGTCCCAAGTCTTGAGAAGTTCTTGTCCCAAGTCTTGAGAAGTCACTTGTCCCAAGTCTTGAGAAGTCCTTGTCCCAAGTCTTGAGAAGTCACTCGTCCCAAGTCTTGAGAAGTCACTCGTCCCAAGTCTTGAGAAGTCACTCGTCCCAAGTCTTGTCTGCTTGTTTAGGGCTGTGCCTCACCTGTCTTAGCTGAATTCAAATTTTTTTCGAAAATTCTTAGTTTTCTTCGCGTTTCACGCCATTTGCAGTCGTTTTTATTTTTTTTAAAATTTCGAAAATTTTTGAAAATTTTCAAAGGGGTACCCCTTTGAGAAATTTCAATTTTTTCGAAAAATTTCGAAAAATCGAAAAACGTGGCAAATCGTCCAAAAAGCGCACAAAACTAAGAATTTTTGAAAAATTTCAACTTTTAATTTTTTTCCGAATTTTCCGAAAATTTTTGGTTTTGTGCGCATTTCAGAAGGTTTGCAGCGTTTTTTGATTTTTCGAAAAATTTGAAAATTTTTCCTTCTAAATTTGACCTGTCCCATTCTTATCAGGACTAGACTCCCAAGTCTTGAGAAGTCACTTGTCCCAAGTCTTGAGAAGTCCTTGTCCCAAGTCTTGAGAAGTTCTTGTCCCAAGTCTTGAGAAGTTCTTGTCCCAAGTCTTGAGAAGTCACTTGTCCCAAGTCTTGAGAAGTCCTTGTCCCAAGTCTTGAGAAGTTCTTGTCCCAAGTCTTGAGAAGTCACTTGTCCCAAGTCTTGAGAAGTCACTCGTCGCAAGTCTTGAGAAGTTATTGTCCCAAGTCGTGTCTGCTTGTTTAGGGCTGTGCCTCACCTGTCTTAGCTGAATTCAAATTTTTTCGAAAATTCTTAGTTTTCTTCGCGTTTCGCGCCATTTGCCGTCGTTTTTAATTTTTTTAAAATTTCGAAAAATTTTGAAAATTCTCAAAGGGGTACCCCTTTGAGAAATTTCAATTTTTTCGAAAAATTTCGAAAAATCGAAAAACGTGGCAAATCGTCGAAAAAGCGCACAAAACTAAGAATTTTTGAAAAATTTCAACTTTTAATTTTTTTCCGAATTTTCCGAAAATTTTTGGTTTTGTGCGCATTTCAGAAGGTTTGCAGCGTTTTTTGATTTTTCGAAAAATTTGAAAATTTTTCCTTCTAAATTTGACCTGTCCCATTCTTATCAGGACTAGACTCCCAAGTCTTGAGAAGTCACTTGTCCCAAGTCTTGAGAAGTCCTTGTCCCAAGTCTTGAGAAGTTCTTGTCCCAAGTCTTGAGAAGTCACTTGTCCCAAGTCTTGAGAAGTCACTCGTCGCAAGTCTTGAGAAGTTATTGTCCCAAGTCTTGTCTGCTTGTTTAGGGCTGTGCCTCACCTGTCTTAGCTGAATTCAAATTTTTTCGAAAATTCTTAGTTTTCTTCGCGTTTCGCGCCATTTGCCGTCGTTTTTAATTTTTTTAAAATTTCGAAAAATTTTGAAAATTCTCAAAGGGGTACCCCTTTGAGAAATTTCAATTTTTTCGAAAAATTTCGAAAAATCGAAAAACGTGGCAAATCGTCGAAAAAGCGCACAAAACTAAGAATTTTTGAAAAATTTTCAACTTTTAATTTTTTTCCGAATTTTCCGAAAATTTTTGGTTTTGTGCGCATTTCAGAAGGTTTGCAGCGTTTTTTGATTTTTCGAAAAATTTGAAAATTTTTCCTTCTAAATTTGACCTGTCCCATTCTTATCAGGACTAGACTCCCAAGTCTTGAGAAGTCACTTGTCCCAAGTCTTGAGAAGTCCTTGTCCCAAGTCTTGAGAAGTTCTTGTCCCAAGTCTTGAGAAGTCACTTGTCCCAAGTCTTGAGAAGTCACTCGTCGCAAGTCTTGAGAAGTTATTGTCCCAAGTCTTGTCTGCTTGTTTAGGGCTGTGCCTCACCTGTCTTAGCTGAATTCAATTTTTTTCGAAAATTCTTAGTTTTCTTCGCGTTTCGCGCCATTTGCCGTCGTTTTTAATTTTTTTAAAATTTCGAAAAATTTTGAAAATTCTCAAAGGGGTACCCCTTTGAGAAATTTCAATTTTTTCGAAAAATTTCGAAAAATCGAAAAACGTGGCAAATCGTCCAAAAAGCGCACAAAACTAAGAATTTTTGAAAAATTTCAACTTTTAATTTTTTTCCGAATTTTCCGAAAATTTTTGGTTTTGTGCGCATTTCAGAAGGTTTGCAGCGTTTTTTGATTTTTCGAAAAATTTGAAAATTTTTCCTTCTAAATTTGACCTGTCCCATTCTTATCAGGACTAGACTCCCAAGTCTTGAGAAGTCACTTGTCCCAAGTCTTGAGAAGTCCTTGTCCCAAGTCTTGAGAAGTTCTTGTCCCAAGTCTTGAGAAGTCACTTGTCCCAAGTCTTGAGAATTCACTCGTCGCAAGTCTTGAGAAGTTATTGTCCCAAGTCTTGTCTGCTTGTTTAGGGCTGTGCCTCACCTGTCTTAGCTGAATTCAAATTTTTTCGAAAATTCTTAGTTTTCTTCGCGTTTCGCGCCATTTGCCGTCGTTTTTAATTTTTTTAAAATTTCTAAAAATTTTGAAAATTCTCAAAGGGGTACCCCTTTGAGAAATTTCAATTTTTTCGAAAAATTTCGAAAAATCGAAAAACGTGGCAAATCGTCCAAAAAGCGCACAAAACTAAGAATTTTTGAAAAATTTCAACATTTAATTTTTTTCCGAATTTTCCGAAAATTTTTGGTTTTGTGCGCATTTCAGAAGGTTTGCAGCGTTTTTTGATTTTTCAAAAAATTTGAAAATTTTTCCTTCTAAATTTGACCTGTCCCATTCTTATCAGGACTAGACTCCCAAGTCTTGAGAAGTCACTTGTCCCAAGTCTTGAGAAGTCCTTGTCCCAAGTCTTGAGAAGTCACTTGTCCCAAGTCTTGAGAAGTTCTTGTCCCAAGTCTTGAGAAGTCACTCGTCGCAAGTCTTGAGAAGTTCTTGTCCCAAGTCTTGTCTGCTTGTTTAGGGCTGTGCCTCACCTGTCTTAGCTGAATTCAAATTTTTTCGAAAATTCTTAGTTTTCTTCGCGTTTCGCGCCATTTGCCGTCGTTTTTAATTTTTTTAAAATTTCTAAAAATTTTGAAAATTCTCAAAGGGGTACCCCTTTGAGAAATTTCAATTTTTTCGAAAAATTTCGAAAAATCGAAAAACGTGGCAAATCGTCCAAAAAGCGCACAAAACTAAGAATTTTTGAAAAATTTCAACTTTTAATTTTTTTCCGAATTTTCCGAAAATTTTTGGTTTTGTGCGCATTTCAGAAGGTTTGCAGCGTTTTTTGATTTTTCAAAAAATTTGAAAATTTTTCCTTCTAAATTTGACCTGTCCCATTCTTATCAGGACTAGACTCCCAAGTCTTGAGAAGTCACTTGTCCCAAGTCTTGAGAAGTCCTTGTCCCAAGTCTTGAGAAGTCACTTGTCCCAAGTCTTGAGAAGTTCTTGTCCCAAGTCTTGAGAAGTCACTCGTCGCAAGTCTTGAGAAGTTCTTGTCCCAAGTCTTGAGAAGTCACTTGTCCCAAGTCTTGAGAAGTCACTTGTCCCAAGTCTTGAGAAGTTCTTGTCCCAAGTCTTGAGAAGTCACTCCTCCGAAGTCTTGAGAAGTCACTTGTCCCAAGTCTTGAGAAGTTCTTGTCCCAAGTCTTGAGAAGTCACTTGTCCCAAGTCTTAAGAAGTTCTTGTCCCAAGTCTTGAGAAGTCACTCGTCCCAAGTCTCGAGAAGTCTCTCGTCCCAAGTCTTGAGAAGTCTCTCGTCCCAAGTCTTGAGAAGTTCTCGTCCCAAGTCTTGAGAAGTACTTGTCCCAAGTCTTGAGAAGTACTTGTCCCAAGTCTTGAGAAGTATTTGTCCCAAGTCTATAGAAGTAACTCGTCCCAAGTCTTGAGAAGTCACTTGTCCCAAGTCTTGAGAATTTCTTGTCCCAAGTCTTGAGAAGTCACTTGTCCCAAGTCTTGAGAAGTAACTCGTCCCAAGTCTTGAGAAGTCACTCGTCCCAAGTCTTGAGAAGTTCTTGTTCCAAGTCTTGAGAAGTCACTTGTCCCAAGTCTTGAGAAGTTCTTGTCCCAAGTCTTGAGAAGTTTTTGTCCCAAGTCTTGAGAAGTCACTTGTCCCAAGTCTTGAGAAGTACTACTCAGAATATATTTATTTTGTTTTCAGTTAATTTTCTTTGCTTTGATTGAAATTAATGTTTGTTTTTTGATTTTGTTCAGGTGATGATACTTTTTTCCAGTCGAGATTAAGAAGATGAAATAAGTGAATTAATTATATTTTGTAAACTGATGTACAAACAGAATTTTTTTGCATAATAAAGTCTTTTTTATTTTGAATAATGTTATCATTTAGGATTCCTGAATTCCTTGCATACACTCTAGGTAGAACTTAGAATTTTTTCGAACTTTGCCAAAAACTTAGTTTTTGGTACAAGTTCGGAAAATTCTAAGAAAAACTTGAGAAGTTCTTGTCGCAAGTCTTGAGAAGTCACTTGTCCCAAGTCTTGAGAAGTTCTTGTCCCAAGTCTTGTTTAGGGCTGTGCCTCACCCGTCTTAGCTGAATTAAAATTTTTTTCGAATATTCTTAGTTTTCTTCGCGTTTCACGTCACTTGGGACGAGTGACTTCTCAAGACTTGGGACGAGTGACTTCTCAAGAGTTGGGACAAGTGACTTCTCAATACTTGGGACAAGTCACTTCTCAAGACTTGGGACAAGAACTTCTCAAGACTTGGGACGAGTGACTTCTCAAGACTTGGGACGAGTGACTTGTCAAGACTTGGGACAAGGGACTTCTGAAGACTTGGGACAAGAACTTCTCAAGACTTGGGACAAGTGACTTCTCAAGACTTGGGACAAGATCTTCTCAAGACTTGGGACAAGGGACTTCTGAAGACTTGGGACAAGGGACTTCTCAAGACTTGGGACAAGAACTATTCAAGACTTGGGATGAGTGACTTCTCAAGACTTGGGACAAGAACAAGAGGTTAGGTTAGGTTAGGTTAGGTTAGGTTAGGTTAGGTTAGGTTAGGTTAGGTTAGGTTAGGTTAGGTTAGGTTAGGTTAGGTTAGGTTAGGTTAGGTTAGGTTAGGTTAGGTTAGGTTAGGTTAGGTTAGGTTAGGTTAGGTTAGGTTAGGTTAGGTTAGGTTAGGTTAGGTTAGGTTAGGTTAGGTTAGGTTAGGTTAGGTTAGGTTAGGTTAGGTTAGGTTAGGTTAGGTTAGGTTAGGTTAGGTTAGGTTAGGTTAGGTTAGGTTAGGTTAGGTTAGGTTAGGTTAGGTTAGGTTAGGTTAGGTTAGGTTAGGTTAGGTTAGGTTAGGTTAGGTTAGGTTAGGTTAGGTTAGGTTAGGTTAGGTTAGGTTAGGTTAGGTTAGGTTAGGTTAGGTTAGGTTAGGTTAGGTTAGGTTAGGTTAGGTTAGGTTAGGTTAGGTTAGGTTAGGTTAGGTTAGGTTAGGTTAGGTTAGGTTAGGTTAGGTTAGGTTAGGTTAGGTTAGGTTAGGTTAGGTTAGGTTAGGTTAGGTTAGGTTAGGTTAGGTTAGGTTAGGTTAGGTTAGGTTAGGTTAGGTTAGGTTAGGTTAGGTTAGGTTAGGTTAGGTTAGGTTAGGTTAGGTTAGGTTAGGTTAGGTTAGGTTAGGTTAGGTTAGGTTAGGTTAGGTTAGGTTAGGTTAGGTTAGGTTAGGTTAGGTTAGGTTAGGTTAGGTTAGGTTAGGTTAGGTTAGGTTAGGTTAGGTTAGGTTAGGTTAGGTTAGGTTAGGTTAGGTTAGGTTAGGTTAGGTTAGGTTAGGTAAGGTTAGGTTAGGTTAGGTTAGGTTAGGTTAGGTTAGGTTAGGTTAGGTTAGGTTAGGTTAGGTTAGGTTGGTTAGGTTAGGTTAGGTTAGGTTAGGTTAGGTTAGGTTAGGTTAGGTTAGGTTAGGTTAGGTTAGGTTAGGTTAGGTTAGGTTAGGTTAGGTTAGGTTAGGTTAGGTTAGGTTAGGTTAGGTTAGGTTAGGTTAGGTTAGGTTAGGTTAGGTTAGGTTAGGTTAGGTTAGGTTAGGTTAGGTTAGGTTAGGTTAGGTTAGGTAGGTTAGGTTAGGTTAGGTTAGGTTAGGTTAGGTTAGGTTAGGTTAGGTTAGGTTAGGTTAGGTTAGGTTAGGTTAGGTTAGGTTAGGTTAGGTTAGGTTAGGTTAGGTTAGGTTAGGTTAGGTTAGGTTAGGTTAGGTTAGGTTAGGTTAGGTTAGGTTAGTTAGGTTAGGTTAGGTTAGGTTAGGTTAGGTTAGGTTAGGTTAGGTTAGGTTAGGTTAGGTTAGGTTAGGTTAGGTTAGGTTAGGTTAGGTTAGGTTAGGTTAGGTTAGGTTAGGTTAGGTTAGGTTAGGTTAGGTTAGGTTAGGTTAGGTTAGGTTAGGTTAGGTTAGGTTAGGTTAGGTTAGGTAGGTTAGGTTAGGTTAGGTTAGGTTAGGTTAGGTTAGGTTAGGTTAGGTTAGGTTAGGTTAGGTTAGGTTAGGTTAGGTTAGGTTAGGTTAGGTTAGGTTAGGTTAGGTTAGGTTAAGGTTAGGATACTCA